>NC_088194.1:3151335-3332969 GCF_028769735.1 Zonotrichia leucophrys gambelii | reverse complement strand
TCTGTGCTGAAAGACACAACAAGGATGGCATTAGCTGCAAGATCCTCTCTGAAAACAAAAGGATTTTATTTCCACTACAGCTAAATTTGGATTTCTCCAATATAGAATCATGGAATGGTTTAAAATTAGCAGGGACCTCAAAGACCCTCTTGTTCCAACCCCTGTCATGGACAGGGACAGCTTTGACTGTCCCAGGTTGATCCAAACCAGCCTTGAACACTTCCAGAGTTGGAACCATCTAGATAAAACATAAATTTGATTATTATTTCAATGTACTCTCTGATTATTTTGAGTTTTCCACTCTAATCCTTAAAATCATAAATATCTCTCCCTTCAGAACTAAACTCAGGTTTAAACTGTGGCTTAAGGGTTGGAAAAAACGTAAGACTTTTCTGGATATTTGTGTCCCCAAACCATTCTAAGAGTTTCATAATTTTTGTAAATGTCTGAGCATAATTGTCTTGTAAGACAGGACAAAAATATTTGGGTGTAAATATCTCAGTACACGGTGTCACCCCAGAAAACTGCCACGAATTCATGAATCATGTTTTAGGATGAAAGATGCACCAATTCCACCCATCAGAGTTCCGGATCAAAGGACCTCGCGTGACGTAAGGCGCCATTTGAAATCAAGAATAAACACAAAGAGCGGCAATTTCATCACTTTGAAGAGCAATCAATACAAAGAAATGTTCTGTGTCAACTAATGAGCTGCTGTGAGCCCTGAGGCAAGTCTGAACCGTATAAAAGCCGTCTCCACCTGGGGTTCTCCCAAACATCTTCCCTTCACTCGTTCTTCTCAACGACTTGGTAAGTCTGGAACTGCTCTTTGCTTCTTCTGGAATTGCTCTTTGCTGCTTTTGGAATCTCTCTTTGCTCTACAATCCAGCCGGGGTGCTGTCTTCCATTGGGAACTCATAGGCAAAATTTTAGGTGAAGAGATAAACCTTGCAAAACCTTTAAGGAAGGCTGCTCTCTGCTTTCGAGGCTGGAGTTCTGTTCCAAACCAAACTGAAAATTTCTTATTACAAAATTCCCTTGGATGTTGGGTTGCCTACACCAGTTGTATCCATAATGTGAAAGGTTCAATGTTTTTTCCTGTCCTCTGTTTGGTTAAATGGGCAACTGGAAATTATTTGGAAAGTTTAAATCTTCCTGTTTCACAAGGAAATGAGTTTAGAGGCAAACCTGCCATTAGATGCAGTTTGTTCTATTCCAAATCAAGTGAAATGCTTTTAATTCAAGATAAATGGGCATGAACACCCCAAGAGACTGGCTTGGAGTAGGACAAAGAGAAGAATTTAGAACTGCTTAAAACGCTCTGTATTAGATTTATTTAAGATTAAAATGGATCTTGGAGGGAACTTAAACAGCTGAAATGTGGAGCGCTGGATTTCCCCAAGTTAATGAGGGCAAATGGTTTGGTGTGAGAAGTTTTCAAGAGTTTGTGGCCCAAAATCAAAATTCTGGGGTGTTAAGCTCATTGTAGGGATCTCAAAGCCCTGATTCAATGTTTGGAAATTTGGGACAATCATCTTTGCAATTCCCTTGTAATGGTCTCATCCAAGAAGCTACTGAGCAAATCTGAACCGACAATGAGTTATAATCCCTGTTTAGACAAGGATCAGCACAAAGGAGATCAGTGGGAATGAGGAGCTGGAGTCATGAAATCCTGAATAACAACAACACACTCTACTCCTGGAGCAGAGTCCCACTCCTTGTTGATCCCCTGACTCACCAAAGTGCCCCAGCAAATCATTTTTGTTCTTACAATTTAAGAACAAATAATTGTTCTTATCCAATTTTCATCTTTAAGAGACATGGGGAAATTCCAGTGCTTCAAAGCTCTCCTGCCTGGGGAAAAGCAGCCAGCTCCAGAGTATTTTTCTCTTTGTAAACAACATCTTGTAATTGCTCCAATCAACTCTTGCAGATCAACCTCCACCCCTGCAAGATGTCCTGCTACGACCTGTGCTCCATGGGTGGCTCCGGCCTCATTGGTTGCTCCGGCCTCATGGGTGGCTCCGGCCTCATGGGTGGCTCCGGCCTCTTCGGTGGCTCCGGCCTCATCGGTGCCGGCGGCGTCCTCCGGCCCCAGCCCCTGGCTGACAGCGGGAACGAGCCGTGCGTCCGCCAGTGCCCCGACTCCACCACCGTGATCCAGCCTCCCGCCGTGGTGGTCACCTTCCCCGGCCCCATCCTCAGCTCCTTCCCGCAGGATTCCGTGGTGGGATCTGCTGGAGCTCCCGTCCTCGCCGCCTCTGGGGCCTCCGGGGCCTTTGGGGGATTTGGCTCTGGGGGTTATGGAGGATTCGGCTCTGGGGGCTATGGGGGTCTGTGGGGCTATGGAGGCTCCTCGCTGGGCTTTGGGGGTCTGGGGTCCTGTGGGGGCTCCTCCCTGGGTTACCGGGGTCTGTATGGCTTTGGGAGATCCTTTGGCTCCTGCGGCTCTCGGTCCTCCCGCTTCGGCCGCTACCGCCGTGGCAGCTGCGGCTCCTGCTAAACCCAAAGGAAAAATCCCTCAGCTCAGCAAACAACACCAGTGGATCCTCACCTGAGCTCCTGAGGATGGGGCAGAGCGTCAGAACTTCACTTCAGACCATGGAGACAGAACTCCTCTAGAAATTCTTCCTTTTGTTTCCTCCTTCCATTGTTCGGTCTCCTCTTCCCCGCCCCTTCCACTGGCCAAATGTGCGGCTCCACCATCCGCTGGCTTCTCCCTGAAACTGCTGCCTCCTGCCACAAGGCTGAGGGAGCAGCCCTAGTGAGGAACAACCTGCTTGTCTTTGCCTCCCGTGTCCTTGTCCGATGCCATCTTCCCTGCCCTTGCAATAAAAAATCCTGCATCCAACACCTGTCTTTGTTTTTTCTGAAAATTCAAGTTTTCCAGAGTGGGATTCCTCCCTGTCAGAACCAGACTGAGATTCTTCAGGTCAGACTTGCAGCTGAGAGTCCTCTCTGCCTCACACTGATTATTCCACTTGTCAGAGTTCCAGTAGTTATTCCAACTTTTTCCATCCAGTTTGGTGCTGGGATAGGGAAATGTCATGTCCCCAAGGCTGCCAGAGCTCAAGGACAGTGGTCTCAGGCACAGGGTGGGATTCCTGGGGTGCCTGTGCAGGGCCAGGAGTTGGACTCAATTCCCGTGTGGCCCTTCCAACCCAGAATATTCCATAGTTTTTTTTTTTAAGTTGTTAATTTAGTGCTGGAATTCCTTTTGATTTAACATCTTCCAGGCAATGTATTAGGAATCATCCAACTGCCTTCAAAGACAGAGCTAAAAAATACCGCCTGAAGTTCTGCCAAAGCACGTTCTGAAAAGGAATGATAGGAGGAAGGAGAACAAAGGGAAACAATTTTTGAGATAGGTATCTGATGAGCAAAGATGAGGCACTACGTTCTCTTTTTTCGTTAATCACTGCCGTGATAAAGCTGCCTCGGGGAAGGTTTGGCTGAACCTGTCAACAGGTGAGGCAAAAAGAACATGGACTGATGCATTAGAGAGGATTTACCTCTTCCTTCACCGGGACTCTCTCAAAGAAATTATCTTGATCTGTGTCAAGGAACAGCAAATCTTATTTTTTACAGGTAATTTCAATATTCTTCCTTGTATTGGACTGGATCTGTCAGATGGCTGTAAGTAATAAATTGAAATCGAAATACGTCCATGGGACCTGTGAATGCTGCTTTTATTTTCACAAAACAAGACAATTTTTATGGGTAAACAAACACTTATTTGAGAATATTTTCACTAAAAAAATCCACAGAATTGTTTAGGTTGGAAAAGAGCTCTGAGACCATCCAAGCTGGATCCCCACCTGGTCACCAAGCCCAACATCCAGGAGTTCCTTGGACATCTCAAGGGACGAGAATTCCAAAACTTCCTGAGCCCCTTCCAAGGTCTGACTGCCCTTTCCAGGAGGAAATTCCCATGTCCAACCTGAACATCCCCTGCTGCATCTCCAAATCTCTCCCCTGGCATGTTCTCCTCTCTCTCCTTGCTTCATCCTCCCTGTCTCCTTTCCTCTCATCCAGCTCCTGGAACAACTTTCCAAAACGCCGATGCTTTTCCCTCCGTTTCTCTTCTGATCTTTGCTTCCACCCACAGCCACCAAGGGGTGCTTGGGTATAAATCATGAGCCCAGCCCAACACCTGAGCTGTGACTGCCAAATTTCACCTGATCCTCTCAGCCTGGCCGTGCCAGGCAGGGAGCAGCCTAATTAACTGTTGTGTCAGACAAGTGCTCAGCCCAAGATAACGCCCCAGAAGAAAGCCATTAGCACTTAGGGAGCAATGATTACACAGCTTTAATTTGGGCTGGATGTCTGCTCCGAGTGAGCTCATGTCTGATTGCCAAACCCAGCAAAGGGCTGACCTTTCTCTCAGTGTCTACTCAGGAGTTACGGGGTGGAGGGAGTTCACCCCATTCATTACTCAAGGATCCCTAAAAACCTCTAATTATTCATCTCCGTTCCTGACATTGGCACATGCTTTGGGAGCCCTGATAACAGGAAGCTGAGTGGCGCTGAGCAGGAGGGAATCAGAGTTTCAGACTGGAAAAACGGGGTGGCTGAACTGCTGGGAGCAGCAGCAACGGAGTGACCATCATGGGACAGGGCAGAGCTGGGTAACTGCTGACTGTGGGGAAAGGAGATGGTGCAATGGCAAGGAAACTTTCCTGTGCCACCTTCCAGGAGTCACCTCAGCATCCCAGGAACCAGGAAGACTCCTACAACATCACTGAGTCCAATCTAGGACCGATCTCCATGTTGTTAACCAGCCCAGGGCACTGAAGATCTCATGCAGTGGAACCATCTCAGCCAACATTGGTTTCAGTGACCATATTCCAAGCAGAGTATCAGACCTCTCAATGGTTAAAATAATTTAATCACAGTGCATAAATAGAATTGCAACACCAGATGGCGCCTCCAAGGAGGGACAAACAAAGGTCACGTTGGGATTTTGAACCCTCAAAGCCTGGAGACATCAGTTCCTGCTGTGATCATGAGTCTGCCAGAGGTCCCTGTGACTTTTACATGCTCTGGAGTGAATACACTGAAAACATGAAGTACCCAAGAGTCATCGTAACATAAGTCAAACTGTAAATCCAAGGGAAAGAGCACACCCAATTTCCCTTTCACTGGAAACATGCCCCTGCCTGTCTGACAGACAGAGTGAATCCAGGAAAATAGATTGGAAGCAATCCTGAGTAAAACAAGGGGTAGAACATGAAGTGATATGAACAAAGCGGAAATCACCTGAACTCTCAATGAGGAAAAAACCGTATGATGCGACCAGGTGAAAAACGGAGGAATCAGAATCAACCCTCAAGGTGATGAGGGAGCAAAATTCCAGAAAAATACACAGAGAGACAGGAATTGAATGCAGGAAAACTTTATTGTACCAAGAAGGGCAGGAAAGGCAGGAAGGGGCATAATGGGCAGGCCGCAGGCAGGCCGGGTGTCACGGGCTGCAGGAGGCCAGGGCAGCTTGTGCAGAGCTCAGCTTCTCCATGCTGGGCTGAGGCGGCACCAGGGCCTTTGGGGCTGTTGCTGGTGGCTCTAGCAGGGCCCGCAGGTGTCCCAGAGCTTCTTGCTGTAGCGGGGCAGGGCGCAAGGGCTGCAGGCGGGAGCAGCGTAGGCTCTGCCAAAGGTGCAGAGGCCCCCCGAGGCCTGGGTGGCGCCGGCGCCGTAGAGGCCGCCCAGCCCCAGGGAGCCGCCAAAGGCCGGTGCTCCGGAGGAGCCCACCACGGCCTGCTGGGGGAAGGAGCTGAGGATGGGGCCGGGGAAGGTGACCACCACGGGCGGGGGCTGGATGAAGGCAGACGAGTCGGGGCACTGGCGGGCGCACAGCTCGTTGCAGCTCTCAGCGATGGGCTGGGGCACAGCCACGCTGGTCCTGGGCACTGGGCACAGCTCAGCGCTGCTCCTGGGTGGGCACAGGTCGTAGCAGGACATCTTGGAGTGGGATGCGAGGGTGCTCTGCAAGAGAGGGCAGCCATGGCAGGAGAGCAGCCCAGGGCAGCAGCGCCCCAGCCACAGGGGCCGGGGCTGGAGCAGGGAGCCGCCAGCAGAAGCGCTGGCACACTTACCCTTGTTCCTGAGGAGGAGAAGGTGGCCAGGGCACTGCTTGCTGCACTCTGGCCCAGGCAGGGCTTTTATAGCAGCCATGGGGATTGCTCAGCTCCAGCCTGGCCAATCTGCACAGGGGACACTCCCTGCTGCTGCTGCTGCTGCTGCTGCTGCTGCTGCTGCTGCTGCTGCTGCTGCTGACACCAGGGCTGTGCGGCCCCTGCCCCTCCCTGAGTCAGCATCCCCCAGGTGCCAGCCCAGCACATCCCGCTGCCCAAGTGATCTTGTCCTTCCTGCCATGTCAGATCCTTGATAGCCGGGATGGCACCAAGGGCTCCAGGATCACATTTAATGGTCCAAAGGGGCAGGGCCGGTATGGAATCAGCCTGGCCCAGATGGACATCTCTGCTCTTTGGCCTAAGATGATCAGGCCTGACGGCAGAAAGCTTTGTTCCCAGTGTCATGGAAGCCCCTGGGTAATGACTGCTGGAAGATGGCGTGTGATTCTGCTGGGCTCTACTGTGATGCAGAGATGTTCTCCATCCTGAGAGCTTCTGCCATTCCTGACCCACACGATCCAGCTGCTGACAGGTGTCCCTCTAACCTAAGTGCCATCCCGGCTATCAAGGATCTGACGTGGCAGGAAGGACAAGATCACTTGGGCAGCGGGATGTGCTGGGCTGGCACCTGGGGGATGCTGACTCAGGGAGGGGCAGGGGCTGCACAGCCCTGGTGTCAGCAGCAGCAGCAGCAGCAGCAGCAGCAGGGAGTGTCCCCTGTGCAGATTGGCCAGACTGGAGCTGAACAATGCCGGGGCTGCTATAAAAGCCCTGCCTGGGCCAGAGTGCAGCAAGCAGTGCCCTGGCCACCTTCTCCTCCTCAGGAACAAGGGTAAGTGTGCCAGCGCTTCTGCTGGCGGCTCCCTGCTCCAGCCCCGGCCCCTGTGGCTGGGGCGCTGCTGCCCTGGGCTGCTCTCCTGCCATGGCTGCCCTCTCTTGCAGAGCACCCTCGCATCCCACTCCAAGATGTCCTGCTACGACCTGTGCCCACCCAGGAGCAGCGCTGACCTGTGTCCACCCAAGACCAGTGTGGCTGTGCCCCAGCCCATCGCTGAGAGCTGCAACGAGCTGTGCGCCCGCCAGTGCCCCGACTCGTCTGCCTTCATCCAGCCCCCGCCCGTGGTGGTCACCTTCCCCGGCCCCATCCTCAGCTCCTTCCCCCAGCAGGCCGTGGTGGGCTCCTCCGGAGCACCGGCCTTTGGCGGCTCCCTGGGGCTGGGCGGCCTCTACGGCGCCGGCGCCACCCAGGCCTCGGGGGGCCTCTGCACCTTTGGCAGAGCCTACGCTGCTCCCGCCTGCAGCCCTTGCGCCCTGCCCCGCTACAGCAAGAAGCTCTGGGACACCTGCGGGCCCTGCTAGAGCCACCAGCAACAGCCCCAAAGGCCCTGGTGCCGCCTCAGCCCAGCCTGGAGAAGCTGAGCTCTGCACAAGCTGCCCTGGCCTCCTGCAGCCTGTGACACCCGGCCTGCCTGCGGCCTGCCCACCCTCCCTCTTCCTGCCACTCCTGGCTTTCTTGGTACAATAAAGTTTTCCTGCATCCAATTTCTGTCTCTTTGCCTCCTTTTCTGGAGTCATTAATCCCCCTGGGGATGGGGCCGTTCCAACATTGTGAGGGGAAATAATGCTGCTGGCATGGCCAAAGGGCATGGAGAATGGAAGGGGACTGGGAATGTTAAACAGAAGTGGGGATAGAACCTTGCATATTGATATGGGGATGGAAATTAAATTGGAGCTGTCCGAGAAGTGGAAGACGGACACCGTTGGGAAAGGTTAAGCTTAGGAGGTGGTGAAAGGGAAGAAGACAGTGAAGAAGACAGAGATGGAAATGGACATGAGAAAATGGACAAGAATAAGAAGGAAATATATGTATAAGAAGATGAGTAGCAGTTAGAATAATGAAATAGGAATGAAAGATAAACATAGAAAGAAATACAAAAAGAGAATTGTAAACAGAAAAACACAAGGAGAAAGAGACAGAGAACAAGAAAAAGAAAGTCAAAGACAAAGAAAATTGCAATGATAAATACAAAGACAATGGCAAAGACAAAGACTAAGACCAAGACAAAGACAAGAAGAGAAGACACTGACAAGGACAAAGGTGAAGATGAGGACAAAGGCGAAGACAAAGGCAAAGACAAAAACGCAATGGAATTTAAAGTAGAAGCCATAAGGACCAGTAGGCACTTCATTTGATATCCGCCCCAAGTTGCTCCACAGGGCCATGAAACAACAAGGGGCTGGCACCATGGCAGTCTTTGCGTCTACATGGCTCCCTGTCACTCAGAAAAATGCTTCTCTTCCACCGATTGATTGGAGGTCCATAAAGTACCATGGATTTAAACTTCTACAAACAGGAGTTGACGGCCTTCTGAAATGTTCTTGGACCTTTGCTGCTGTGTGTGCTGAGAGCTGCCAGGGCTGAGGGATCTGCCCAAAGACAGATCTGCCGGGCAAATACGGTAGTGAGAGATTGCCTTGGCTGGGCTTGCCGTGCCCATGGGCGGGCCAGGAAAGTTCTGCCCTCTACCCTGAACCCTGACAGTAACAACAGAGAAGCTGCAGTTGGATGCAGGATTGTTTTATTTCAAGTACAGCAAAGAACAGACAAGAGAAAGACACACTAGGCACAGGCTGGATCTCTCCACACGCTTCCTGGGAGCTGCTCTTCCAGGCTGGGCTGCGGCAAGGGGCTGCTGCCAAGAGGAGCAAGAGGCCGGAGGGATCATGCAGGAATTGGGAATGTGGGCACAGTCAGGAGCAAGGAGGGGGAGAGGGGCAGGTGACGTGAACAAGGAGGAGGAGCAAGGCTAAGGCAGTCTAGGGGCTGTTGAGGTGCTGAATCTAGCAGGGCCCGCAGGTGTTCCAGAGCTTCTTGCTGTAGCGGGGCAGGGCGCAAGGGCTGCAGGCGGGAGCAGCGTAGGCTCTGCCAAAGGTGCAGAGGCCCCCCGAGGCCTGGGTGGCGCCGGCACCGTAGAGGCCGCCCAGCCCCAGGGAGCCGCCAAAGGCCGGTGCTCCGGAGGAGCCCACCACGGCCTGCTGGGGGAAGGAGCTGAGGATGGGGCCGGGGAAGGTGACCACCACGGGCGGGGGCTGGATGAAGGCAGACGAGTCGGGGCACTGGCGGGCGCACAGCTCGTTGCAGCTCTCAGCGATGGGCTGGGGCACAGCCACGCTGGTCCTGGGCACTGGGCACAGCTCAGCGCTGCTCCTGGGTGGGCACAGGTCGTAGCAGGACATCTTGGAGTGGGATGCGAGGGTGCTCTGCAAGAGAGGGCAGCCATGGCAGGAGAGCAGCCCAGGGCAGCAGCGCCCCAGCCACAGGGGCCGGGGCTGGAGCAGGGAGCCGCCAGCAGAAGCGCTGGCACACTTACCCTTGTTCCTGAGGAGGAGAAGGTGGCCAGGGCACTGCTTGCTGCACTCTGGCCCAGGCAGGGCTTTTATAGCAACCATGGGCATTGCTCAGCTCCAGCCTGGCCAATCTGCACAGGGGACACTCCCTGCTGCTGCTGCTGCTGCTGCTGACACCAGGGCTGTGCGGCCCCTGCCCCTCCCTGAGTCAGCATCCCCCAGGTGCCAGCCCAGCACATCCTACTGCTCAAGTGATTTTGTCCTTCCTGCCACTTCACATTCTTGATAAGCAAAATGGCACCCTGGAATGGGCTCCAGGGATATCTTTAATTGTCCAAAGGGGTGGGGCAGGGCTGGAATCAGCCTAGGCCAGATGGACATCGCTGCTCTTTACTCTATGAAGATCAGGCCTGACTGGACAAGCCTTTGAACTCAGCCATGCCGAACCTCCAGTGCTCCGAGGGCATTCCTGGACCCCATTCCTGGGTGCCATCTATGCTATCAAGTCCCTGACGTGTCAGGAAGGCCAAGATAACTTGGGCAATAGGAGGTGCTGGGCTGGCACCTGGGGGATGCTGACTCAGGGAGGGGCAGGGGCCGCACAGCCCTGGTGTCAGCAGCAGCAGCAGCAGGGAGTGTCCCCTGTGCAGATTGGCCAGGCTGGAGCTGAGCAATGCCCATGGTTGCTATAAAAGCCCTGCCTGGGCCAGAGTGCAGCAAGCAGTGCCCTGGCCACCTTCTCCTCCTCGGGAACAAGGGTAAGTGTGCCAGTGCTTCTGCTGGCGGCTCCCTGCTCCAGCCCCGGCCCCTGTGGCTGGGGCGCTGCTGCCCTGGGCTGCTCTCCTGCCATGGCTGCCCTCTCTTGCAGAGCACCCTCGCATCCCACTCCAAGATGTCCTGCTACGACCTGTGCCCACCCAGGAGCAGCGCTGACCTGTGCCCAGTGCCCAGGACCAGCGTGGCTGTGCCCCAGCCCATCGCTGAGAGCTGCAACGAGCTGTGCGCCCGCCAGTGCCCCGACTCGTCTGCCTTCATCCAGCCCCCGCCCGTGGTGGTCACCTTCCCCGGCCCCATCCTCAGCTCCTTCCCCCAGCAGGCCGTGGTGGGCTCCTCCGGAGCACCGGCCTTTGGCGGCTCCCTGGGGCTGGGCGGCCTCTACGGCGCCGGCGCCACCCAGGCCTCGGGGGGCCTCTGCACCTTTGGCAGAGCCTACGCTGCTCCCGCCTGCAGCCCTTGCGCCCTGCCCCGCTACAGCAAGAAGCTCTGGGACACCTGCGGGCCCTGCTAGAGCCACCAGCAACAGCCCCAAAGGCCCTGGTGCCGCCTCAGCCCAGCCTGGAGAAGCTGAGCTCTGCACAAGCTGCCCTGGCCTCCTGCAGCCCGTGACACCCGGCCTGCCTCCGGCCTGACCACCCTCCCTCTCCCTGCCTCTCCTGCCCTTCTTGGTACAATAAAGTTTTCCTGCATCCAATTCCTGTCTCTTTGCCTCCTTTCCCAAAACATGTAAGTGTGCAGACAGGAGGAGTTCCAAGAGTGGGAGGGGAAATGGTGTTGGGGATTGTCAGGTCAGTGGAAGACTGAGGGGAAGGTGATGGACATGAGGAATGGGGACAGAGGACAGCAATGTGGGCAAGAAAATTGGACTAAAATGGAGTCAGAATCAAAAGATATCCAATGTTGGGAAGAAGTTTGGTTAGAAAAAGGAGGAGAAGGAGGAGAAGGAGGAGAAGGAGGAGAAGGAGGAGAAGGACGAAAAAGAGAAGGGGAAGGTGAAGTGGGATGATTGGCAGAAGAACAAGAAAGAGGAGAAGGAGGAAAAGAAGAGGAAAGAGAATGAAAAGTAGAAAGACAAGAGGAAGTAGAAGAAGGAGAAGAAGAAAGAGAAGATGGGAAACCCGGATTTGGACAAATATAAAGATGAGAGACTAAGACGTAGCAGGGAGAGGAGAAGGATTCGATGACAAGGAAATTTAATGTACAGGGAAGAGTAATGGTGAAGTCTCTCTTTGACTTCAGTCCCAGATCCTTTAGCAGAGCCATGGTTGCACAGAGGGGCAGGTGTTCTGGTAGCCTTTGCCCAGGAATGGCTCCAAGCTCTGTCGCCAACCCCACCACTCGCCAACACAACTGTACATGTGTAAGAGCTCCTGGTCCCAAGGCCAGCAAGTTGGAGGATCTATCTGTCTTCAGGCAGAATGCTCGGAATGCCTTGTCCTTGTGCTTGTCCTTCTCCTTCTTATTCTCCTTCTCCTTCACCTTCTCCTTCATCTTTTCCCCCTTCTTCTCCTTCTCCTCCTACTCCTCCCTCTAATTCTTTTCCTGTGTCTTATTCTCCTTCTCCTAGTTCTGTCTCTCCTCACATCTCTGGCTCCCAAAATTCTCCTTCGTGTCCTTCCACTTCCATACTGATTTCAATTTAATCTCCACTTCAACCTCCGTGACCCTCCGCATCTTCTGTTTAACCTTCCGCGTCCTCTTGGATTTTCCATTGCCAGTGGCAACCCTAGCATCACCAATTCCCCTGCCACACTTGGAACAGCCCCAGTCCAAGGGATCTTCATTACTCCAGAAAAGGAGGCAAAGAAACAGGAATTGGATGCAGGAAAACTTTATTGTACCAACAAGGGCAGGAGAGGCAGGGAGAGGGAGGGTGGTCAGGCCGGAGGCAAGCCAGGTGTCACGGGCTGCAGGAGGCCAGGGCAGCTTGTGCAGAGCTCAGCTTCTCCATGCTGGGCTGAGGCGGCACCAGGGCCTTTGGGGCTGTTGCTGGTGGCTCTAGCAGGGCCCGCAGGTGTCCCAGAGCTTCTTGCTGTAGCGGGGCAGGGCGCAAGGGCTGCAGGCGGGAGCAGCGTAGGCTCTGCCAAAGGTGCAGAGGCCCCCCGAGGCCTGGGTGGCGCCGGCGCCGTAGAGGCCGCCCAGCCCCAGGGAGCCGCCAAAGGCCGGTGCTCCGGAGGAGCCCACCACGGCCTGCTGGGGGAAGGAGCTGAGGATGGGGCCGGGGAAGGTGACCACCACGGGCGGGGGCTGGATGAAGGCAGACGAGTCGGGGCACTGGCGGGCGCACAGCTCGTTGCAGCTCTCAGCGATGGGCTGGGGCACAGCCACGCTGGTCCTGGGCACTGGGCACAGCTCAGCGCTGCTCCTGGGTGGGCACAGGTCGTAGCAGGACATCTTGGAGTGGGATGCGAGGGTGCTCTGCAAGAGAGGGCAGCCATGGCAGGAGAGCAGCCCAGGGCAGCAGCGCCCCAGCCACAGGGGCCGGGGCTGGAGCAGGGAGCCGCCAGCAGAAGCGCTGGCACACTTACCCTTGTTCCTGAGGAGGAGAAGGTGGCCAGGGCACTGCTTGCTGCACTCTGGCCCAGGCAGGGCTTTTATAGCAACCATGGGGATTGCTCAGCTCCAGCCTGGCCAATCTGCACAGGGGACACTCCCTCCTGCTGCTGCTGCTGCTGCTGCTGCTGCTGACACCAGGGCTGTGCGGCCCCTGCCCCTCCCTGAGTCAGCATCCCCCAGGTGCCAGCCCAGCACATCCCGCTGCCCAAGTGATCTTGGCCTTCCTGCCACGTCATTTCCTTGAGAGCTGCGATCGCACCTAGGGCTTCAGGAACACTTTTAATGGTCCAAAGGGTGGGGCAGGGCTGGAATCAGCCTGGGCCAGATGGACATCTCTGCTCTTTGGCCTAAGATGATCAGGCCTGACAGCAGAAAGCTTTGTTCCCAGTCTCATGGAAGCCCCTGGGTAATGACTGCTGGAAGATGGTGTATGGTTCTGCTGGTCTCTCCTGTGATGCAGAGATGTTCTCCATCTTGAGAGCTTCTGCCATTCCTGACCCACATGCTCCAGCCCCAGAGAGGTGTCCCACTCACTTTAGTGCCATCCCGGCTCTCAAGGATCTGACGTGGCAGGAAGGACAAGATCACTTGGGCAGCGGCATGTGCTGGGCTGGCACCTGGGGGATGCTGACTCAGGGAGGGGCAGGGGCCGCACAGCCCTGGTGTCAGCAGCAGCAGCAGCAGCAGCAGCAGCAGCAGGGAGTGTCCCCTGTGCAGATTGGCCAGACTGGAGCTGAGCAATCCCCATGGTTGCTATAAAAGCCCTGCCTGGGCCAGAGTGCAGCAAGCAGTGCCCTGGCCACCTTCTCCTCCTCAGGAACAAGGGTAAGTGTGCCAGCGCTTCTGCTGGCGGCTCCCTGCTCCAGCCCCGGCCCCTGTGGCCGGGGCGCTGCTGCCCTGGGCTGCTCTCCTGCCATGGCTGCCCTCTCTTGCAGAGCACCCTCGCATCCCACTCCAAGATGTCCTGCTACGACCTGTGCCCACCCAGGAGCAGCGCTGACCTGTGCCCAGTGCCCAGGACCAGCGTGGCTGTGCCCCAGCCCATCGCTGAGAGCTGCAACGAGCTGTGCGCCCGCCAGTGCCCCGACTCGTCTGCCTTCATCCAGCCCCCGCCCGTGGTGGTCACCTTCCCCGGCCCCATCCTCAGCTCCTTCCCCCAGCAGGCCGTGGTGGGCTCCTCCGGAGCACCGGCCTTTGGCGGCTCCCTGGGGCTGGGCGGCCTCTACGGCGCCGGCGCCACCCAGGCCTCGGGGGGCCTCTGCACCTTTGGCAGAGCCTACGCTGCTCCCGCCTGCAGCCCTTGCGCCCTGCCCCGCTACAGCAAGAAGCTCTGGGACACCTGCGGGCCCTGCTAGAGCCACCAGCAACAGCCCCAAAGGCCCTGGCGCCGCCTCAGCCCAGCATGGAGAAGCTGAGCTCTGCACAAGCTGCCCTGGCCTCCTGCAGCCCGTGACACCCGGCCTGCCTGCGGCCTGCCCACCCTCCCTCTCCCTGCCTCTCCTGCCCTTCTTGATACAATAAAGTTTTCCTGCATCCAATTCCTGTCTCTTTGCTTCCTTTGCCAAAATCAGGAACACCCTGTTTGTGGGTGTTCCTAGACTGGGCGGGGAAATGCTGTTCGGAGATGGCTGGGGCAATGGTAAATGGAAGGGGATGTGGTTGGTAAAAGACAAGTGAGAAGAGGACAGAAAATTGTAATGGGGAGAAGAAAATGAAATCATGGGGGAAACGGAATCAGGAGATATGGTACTGTGTGAAGCGTTTGCCTTAGAGGGAGGAAGAAAAGGAGAAGGAGAAAGAGAAGGAGAAGGAGAACGAGAATGAGAACAAGAACATGAGGGTGAACAAGAAGGAGAACGAGAAGGAGAACATGCGACACAAGGTGACAAAGAAATTCAAAAAATGAATGAGAAAGAGAAAGACAAATTGGAAGAGAAAGAAGGAGCTGATGACAGGGAAATCAAACATGTTGGGCATAGTGATGGGTAAGTTTGTCTCTGATTTCAGTTACTGGTTCTTTAATCAAAGGCAAGGTTGATACAGAGGTACTGACGCTCTGACAGCCTTTGTCACTGGATTGTCCTGGTTACAGGGACCATCTTACTCGCTGCCAGCATGGCTGGAGCACAGTAAAGAGCCCTGGTATTGTGACTGTGAGCAGGGGACTTGTCTGTCTTCAGGCATATTACTCAGAGCTCCTTGTCCTTCTTCTTGCCCTAGTCCTTGTCCTTGCTTTTGTCCTTGCTGTTGTCGTTGTTGTTGTCATTGTCCTTGTCCTTCTCCTTCATCTTATCATGTTGTGACACATTCCCAATTCTCTCCTTCATACCCATCGGGTTCCCCTTTGATGCCACTTTTCATTTTCAGTTGACCCCGGAACACAATTTCCCAACCCACTACCAGAATTCCCCATTCCCCTGAGTCTTCATGACTCCAGAAAAAAAGGAAAAGAGACAGAAATTGGATGCAGGAAAACTTTATTGTATCAAGAAGGGCAGGAGAGGCACGAAGAGGGAGGGTGGTCAGGCCGGAGGCAGGCCGGGTGTCACGGGCCGCAGGAGGCCAGGGCAGCTTGTGCAGAGCTCAGCTTCTCCATGCTGGGCTGAGGCGGCGCCAGGGCCTTTGGGGCTGTTGCTGGTGGCTCTAGCAGGGCCCGCAGGTGTCCCAGAGCTTCTTGCTGTAGCGGGGCAGGGCGCAAGGGCTGCAGGCGGGAGCAGCGTAGGCTCTGCCAAAGGTGCAGAGGCCCCCCGAGGCCTGGGTGGCGCCGGCGCCGTAGAGGCCGCCCAGCCCCAGGGAGCCGCCAAAGGCCGGTGCTCCGGAGGAGCCCACCACGGCCTGCTGGGGGAAGGAGCTGAGGATGGGGCCGGGGAAGGTGACCACCACGGGCGGGGGCTGGATGAAGGCAGACGAGTCGGGGCACTGGCGGGCGCACAGCTCGTTGCAGCTCTCAGCGATGGGCTGGGGCACAGCCACGCTGGTCCTGGGTGGACACAGCTCAGCGCTGCTCCGGGGTGGGCACAGGTCGTAGCAGGACATCTTGGAGTGGGATGCGAGGGTGCTCTGCAAGAGAGGGCAGCCATGGCAGGAGAGCAGCCCAGGGCAGCAGCGCCCCAGCCACAGGGGCCGGGACTGGAGCAGGGAGCCGCCAGCAGAAGCGCTGGCACACTTACCCTTGTTCCTGAGGAGGAGAAGGTGGCCAGGGCACTGCTTGCTGCACTCTGGCCCAGGCAGGGCTTTTATAGCAGCCATGGGGATTGCTCAGCTCCAGCCTGGCCAATCTGCACAGGGGACACTCCCTGCTGCTGCTGCTGCTGCTGCTGACACCAGGGCTGTGCGGCCCCTGCCCCTCCCTGAGTCAGCGTCCCCCAGGTGCCAGCCCAGCACATGCCGCTGCCCAAGTGATCTAGTCCTTCCTGCCACGCCAGGGAATTGATAGCAGGGATGGCACCCAGGAAAGGGCTCCATGAACGCATTTAATGGTCCAAAGGGGTGGGGCTGGGCTGGACTCAGGATGAGCTTAATGGACTTCTCTTATGCACACACTGGGAAGATCAGGTGATGTGTGTGATCCCATCCTTAAACAATCCCCTGGGCACTGTATGTAAGCAGATGGGGTCTGCTTCTTCTGGGCCATCCAGTGATGCACAAATCCTCTCCATGATGAACAGTTTGAAACTCCTCTCCCTGATGCTCCAGCTGCTGACAGGTGTTCCTGGCGTCCATTCCTGGATGTCATTACATTTATCAAGGATCTGACGTGGCAGGAAGGACAAGATCACTTGGGCAGCGGGATGTGCTGGGCTGGCACCTGGGGGATGCTGACTCAGGGAGGGGCAGGGGCCGCACAGCCCTGGTGTCAGCAGCAGCAGCAGCAGGGAGTGTCCCCTGTGCAGATTGGCCAGGCTGGAGCTGAGCAATCCCCATGGCTGCTATAAAAGCCCTGCCTGGGCCAGAGTGCAGCAAGCAGTGCCCTGGCCACCTTCTCCTCCTCAGGAACAAGGGTAAGTGTGCCAGCGCTTCTGCTGGCGGCTCCCTGCTCCAGCCCCGGCCCCTGTGGCTGGGGCGCTGCTGCCCTGGGCTGCTCTCCTGCCATGGCTGCCCTCTCTTGCAGAGCACCCTCGCATCCCACTCCAAGATGTCCTGCTACGACCTGTGCCCACCCAGGAGCAGCGCTGACCTGTGCCCAGTGCCCAGGACCAGCGTGGCTGTGCCCCAGCCCATCGCTGAGAGCTGCAACGAGCTGTGCGCCCGCCAGTGCCCCGACTCGTCTGCCTTCATCCAGCCCCCGCCCGTGGTGGTCACCTTCCCCGGCCCCATCCTCAGCTCCTTCCCCCAGCAGGCCGTGGTGGGCTCCTCCGGAGCACCGGCCTTTGGCGGCTCCCTGGGGCTGGGCGGCCTCTACGGCGCCGGCGCCACCCAGGCCTCGGGGGGCCTCTGCACCTTTGGCAGAGCCTACGCTGCTCCCGCCTGCAGCCCTTGCGCCCTGCCCCGCTACAGCAAGAAGCTCTGGAACACCTGCTGGCCCTGCTAGGTTCAACACCTCAACAGCCCCTAGACTGCCTTAGCCTCGCTCCTCCTCCTTGTTCACGTCACCTGCCCCTCTCCCCCTCCTTGCTCCTGACTGTGCCCACATTCCCAATTCCTGCATGATCCCTCCAGCCTCTTGCTCCTCTTGGCAGCAGCCCCTTGCCGCAACCCAGCCTGGAAGAGCAGCTCCCAGGAAGCGTGTGGAGAGATCCAGCCTGTGCCTAGTGTGTCTTTCTCTTGTCTGTTCTTTGCTGTACTTGAAATAAAACAATCCTGCATCCAACTGCAGCTTCTCTGTTGTTACTGTCAGGGTTCAGGGTAGAGGGCAGAACTTTCCTGGCCCACCCATGGGCACGGCAAGCCCAGCCAAGGCAATCTCTCACTACCGTATTTGCCTGGCAGATCTGTCTTTGGGCAGATCCCTCAGCCCTGGCAGCTCTCAGCACACACAGCAGCAAAGGTCCAAGAACATTTCAGAAGGCCGTCAACTCCTGTTTGTAGAAGTTTAAATCCATGGTACTTTATGGACCTCCAATCAATCGGTGGAAGAGCAGCATTTTTCTGAGTGACAGGGAGCCATGTAGACGCAAAGACTGCCATGGTGCCAGCCCCTTGTTGTTTCGTGGCCCTGGGGAGCAACTTGGGGCTGATATCAAATGAAGTGCCTACTGGTCCTTATGGCTTCTACTTTAAATTCCATTGCGTTTTTGTCTTTGTCTTTGTCTTCGCCTTTGTCCTCATCTTCACCTTTGTCCTTGTCATTGTCTTCTATTCTTGTCTTTGTCTTGGTCTTTGTCTTTGTCTTTGTCTTTGCCATTGTCTTTGTATTTATCACTGCAATTTTCTTTGTCTTTGACTTTCTTTTTCTTGATCTCTGTCTCTTTCTCCATGTGTTTTTCTGTTTACAATTGCCTTTTTGTATTTCTTTCTATGTTTCTCTTTCAGTTTCTATTTCATTATTCTAACTGCTACTCATCTTCGTATACATATATTTCCTTCTTATTCTTGTCCATTTTCTCATGTCCATTTCCATCTCTGTCTTCTTCACTGTCTTCTTCCCTTTGACCACCTCCTAAGCTTAACCTTTCCCAACAGTCACCGTCTTCCACTTCTCGGACAGCTCCAATTTAATTTCCATCCCCATATCAATATGCAAGGTTCCATCCCCACTTCTGTTTAACATTCCCAGTCCCCTTCCATTCTCCATGCCCTTTGGCCATGCCAGCAGCATTATTTCCCCTCACAATGTTGGAACGGCCCCATCCCCAGGAGGATTCATGGCTCCAGAAAAGGAGGCAAAGAGACAGAAATTCGATGCACGAAAACTTTATTGAGCCAAGAATGGCAGGAGTGGCAGGGAGAGGGAGGGTGGGCAGGCCGCAGGCAGGCCGGGTGTCACGGGCTGCAGGAGGCCAGGGCAGCTTGTGCAGAGCTCAGCTTCTCCAGGCTGGGCTGAGGCGGCACCAGGGCCTTTGGAGCTGTTGCTGGTGGCTCTAGCAGGGCCCGCAGGTGTCCCAGAGCTTCTTGCTGTAGCGGGGCAGGGCGCAAGGGCTGCAGGCGGGAGCAGCGTAGGCTCTGCCAAAGGTGCAGAGGCCCCCCGAGGCCTGGGTGGCGCCGGCGCCGTAGAGGCCGCCCAGCCCCAGGGAGCCGCCAAAGGCCGGTGCTCCGGAGGAGCCCACCACGGCCTGCTGGGGGAAGGAGCTGAGGATGGGGCCGGGGAAGGTGACCACCACGGGCGGGGGCTGGATGAAGGCAGACGAGTCGGGGCACTGGCGGGCGCACAGCTCGTTGCAGCTCTCAGCGATGGGCTGGGGCACAGCCACGCTGGTCCTGGGCACTGGGCACAGGTCAGCGCTGCTCCTGGGTGGGCACAGGTCGTAGCAGGACATCTTGGAGTGGGATGCGAGGGTGCTCTGCAAGAGAGGGCAGCCATGGCAGGAGAGTAGCCCAGGGCAGCAGCGCCCCGGCCACAGGGGCCGGGGCTGGAGCAGGGAGCCGCCAGCAGAAGCGCTGGCACACTTACCCTTGTTCCTGAGGAGGAGAAGGTGGCCAGGGCACTGCTTGCTGCACTCTGGCCCAGGCAGGGCTTTTATAGCAGCCATGGGGATTGCTCAGCTCCAGTCTGGCCAATCTGCACAGGGGACACTCCCTGCTGCTGCTGCTGCTGCTGCTGCTGCTGCTGACACCAGGGCTGTGGAGCCCCTGCCCCTCCCTGAGTCAGCATCCCCCAGGTGCCAGCCCAGCACATCCTATTGCCCAAGTTATCTTGGCCTTCCTGACACGTCAGGGACTTGATAGCATAGATGGCACCCAGGAATGGGGTCCAGGAATGCCCTCGGAGCACTGGAGGTTCGGCATGGCTGAGTTCAAAGGCTTGTCCAGTCAGGCCTGATCTTCATAGAGTAAAGAGCAGCGATGTCCATCTGGCCTAGGCTGATTCCAGCCCTGCCCCACCC
The DNA here is from genome assembly GCF_028769735.1 of Zonotrichia leucophrys gambelii. Lineage (NCBI taxonomy): Eukaryota > Metazoa > Chordata > Aves > Passeriformes > Passerellidae > Zonotrichia > Zonotrichia leucophrys. The sequence goes on along the minus strand of NC_088194.1, from coordinate 3,313,174 downwards.
CTTTGGACAATTAAAGATGTCCCTGGAGCCCATTCCAGGGTGCCATTTTGCTTATCAATTATATGAAGAGGCAGGAAAGACAAAATCACTTGGGCAGCGGGATGTGCTGGGCTGGCACCTGGGGGATGCTGACTCAGGGAGGGGCAGGGGCCGCACAGCCCTGGTGTCAGCAGCAGCAGCAGCAGCAGCAGCAGCAGCAGCAGCAGCAGCAGCAGCAGCAGGAGGGAGTGTCCCCTGTGCAGATTGGCCAGGCTGGAGCTGAGCAATCCCCATGGTTCCTATAAAAGCCCTGCCTGGGCCAGAGTGCAGCAAGCAGTGCCCTGGCCACCTTCTCCTCTTCGGGAACAAGGGTAAGTGTGCCAGCGCTTCTGCTGGCGGCTCCCTGCTCCAGCCCCGGCCCCTGTGGCTGGGGCGCTGCTGCCCTGGGCTGCTCTCCTGCCATGGCTGCCCTCTCTTGCAGAGCACCCTCGCATCCCACTCCAAGATGTCCTGCTACGACCTGTGCCCACCCAGGAGCAGCGCCGACCTGTGCCCAGTGCCCAGGACCAGCGTGGCTGTGCCCCAGCCCATCGCTGAGAGCTGCAACGAGCTGTGCGCCCGCCAGTGCCCCGACTCGTCTGCCTTCATCCAGCCCCCGCCCGTGGTGGTCACCTTCCCCGGCCCCATCCTCAGCTCCTTCCCCCAGCAGGCCGTGGTGGGCTCCTCCGGAGCACCGGCCTTTGGCGGCTCCCTGGGGCTGGGCGGCCTCTACGGCGCCGGCGCCACCCAGGCCTCGGGGGGCCTCTGCACCTTTGGCAGAGCCTACGCTGCTCCCGCCTGCAGCCCTTGCGCCCTGCCCCGCTACAGCAAGAAGCTCTGGGACACCTGCGGGCCCTGCTAGAGCCACCAGCAACAGCCCCAAAGGCCCTGGTGCCGCCTCAGCCCAGCATGGAGAAGCTGAGCTCTGCACAAGCTGCCCTGGCCTCCTGCAGCCTGTGACACCCGGCCTGCCTGCAGCCTGCCCACCCTCCCACTCCCTGCCTCTCCTGTCCTTGTTGATGCAATAAAGCTTTTCTGCATTCAATTCCTGTCTCTTTGCCTTCTTTTCTGGAGTAATGAAGATCCCTTGGACTGGGGCTGTTCCAAGTGTGGGAGGGGTACTGGTGATGCTAGGGTTGCCACTGGCAATGGAAAATCTAAGAGGACACGGAAGGTTAAACAGAAGATGCGGTGGGTCACGGAGGTTGAAGTGGAGATGAAAATGAAATCAGTATGGAAGTGGAAGGATACGAAGGAGAACTTTGGGAACCGGAGATGTGAGGAGAGAGAGAACCCGGCGAAGGAGAATAAGACACAGTACAAGAAATAGAGAGAAGATGAGAAGGAGAAGAAGTCGAAGGAGCAGAAAGAGAAGGACAAGGACAAACACAAGGAGAAGGAGCTCCAAGCACTCATCCTGAACAAAGACAGATCCCCTGACTTGCTGGCCATGAGACCAGTGGCTCTTACACATGTCCAGTTGTGTTGGCAAAGAGTGGGCTTGGAAATGGAGTTTGGACCCATTCCAGTGCAAAGGCTACCAGAGCTCCAGTTCCGCTGTGCCGCAATGGCTCTGCTAAAGGACCTGGGACAGAAGTCAGAGGGACTTCCCCATTAGTCTTCCCTGTATGATAGATTTCTTTTTATCAACTTCTTCTCCTTCCCCTGCTCTGTTTTACTCTATCTTCTTTATATTTGTCCAAATCCTTGTTTCCCATCTTCTCTTTCCTCTTCTCCTTCTTCTACTTCCTCTTGTATTTCTTCTTCAGGTTCTCTTTCCTCTTCTTATACTCCTTTTCCTCCTTCCTCTTCTCCTTCTCTTCCTCCGACTTCTCCTTCCCCTTGCCCTTCTTGTGCTTCTCATCCTTCTCATCCTTCTACTCTTTCTCCTCTCTCTCCTAACCCAGCCCCTTCCCAACATTCTCTATGTTTTGATTTAGTGTGTATTTTTGTTTCATTTACTTGTCCACAAAACTGTCCTCTGTCCCTGTTTATCACTTCTTTCCCCTTCCCATTCCATTTTGCATTGCCCCTGGCCATCCCCCAACACTATTTCCCTTCCCACTCTAGGAACTCCCCCATGCCTACGTATATCTCTGTTTTGGCAAAGGAGGCAAAGAGAAAGGAATTGCATGCAGAAAAACTTTATTGCATCAACAAGGGCAGGGGAGGCAGGGAGAGGGAGGGTGGGCAGGCCGGAGGCAGGCCGGGTGTCACGGGCTGCAGGAGACCAGGGCAGCTTGTGCAGAGCTCAGCTTCTCCATGCTGGGCTGAGGCGGCGCCAGGGCCTTTGGGGCTGTTGCTGGTGGCTCTAGCAGGGCCCGCAGGTGTCCCAGAGCTTCTTGCTGTAGCGGGGCAGGGCGCAAGGGCTGCAGGCGGGAGCAGCGTAGGCTCTGCCAAAGGTGCAGAGGCCCCCCGAGGCCTGGGTGGCGCCGGCGCCGTAGAGGCCGCCCAGCCCCAGGGAGCCGCCAAAGGCCGGTGCTCCGGAGGAGCCCACCACGGCCTGCTGGGGGAAGGAGCTGAGGATGGGGCCGGGGAAGGTGACCACCACGGGCGGGGGCTGGATGAAGGCAGACGAGTCGGGGCACTGGCGGGCGCACAGCTCGTTGCAGCTCTCAGCGATGGGCTGGGGCACAGCCACGCTGGTCCTGGGCACTGGGCACAGGTCAGCGCTGCTCCTGGGTGGGCACAGGTCGTAGCAGGACATCTTGGAGTGGGATGCGAGGGTGCTCTGCAAGAGAGGGCAGCCATGGCAGGAGAGCAGCCCAGGGCAGCAGCGCCCCAGCCACAGGGGCCGGGGCTGGAGCAGGGAGCCGCCAGCAGAAGCGCTGGCACACTTACCCTTGTTCCTGAGGAGGAGAAGGTGGCCAGGGCACTGCTTGCTGCACTCTGGCCCAGGCAGGGCTTTTATAGCAGCCCCGGCATTGCTCAGCTCCAGTCTGGCCAATCTGCACAGGGGACACTCCCTCCTGCTGCTGCTGCTGCTGCTGCTGCTGCTGCTGCTGACACCAGGGCTGTGCGGCCCCTGCCCCTCCCTGAGTCAGCATCCCCCAGGTGCCAGCCCAGCACATCCTATTGCCCAAGTTATCTTGGCCTTCCTGACACGTCAGGGACTTGATAGCATAAATGGTACCCAGGAATGGGGTCCAGGAATGCCCTCGGAGCCCTGGAGGTTCCACATGGCTGAGTTCAAAGGCGTGTCCAGTCAGGCCTGATCTTCATAGAGCAAAAAGCAGAGATGTCCATCTGGCCCAGGCTGATTCCAGCCCTGCCCCACCCCTTTGAACAAATAAAGATGTCCCTGGAGCCCATTCCAGGGTGCCATTGTGCTTATCAAGTATGTGAAGTGGCAGGAAGGACAAGATTACTTGGGCAGTGGGATGTGCTGGGCTGGCACCTGGGGGATGCTGACTCAGGGAGGGGCAGGGGCTGCACAGCCCTGGTGTCAGCAGCAGAAGCAGCAGCAGCAGCAGCAGCAGCAGCAGGAGGGAGTGTCCCCTGTGCAGATTGGCCAGACTGGAGCTGAGCAATCCCCATGGCTGCTATAAAAGCCCTGCCTGGGCCAGAGTGCAGCAAGCAGTGCCCTGGCCACCTTCTCCTCCTCGGGAACAAGGGTAAGTGTGCCAGCGCTTCTGCTGGCGGCTCCCTGCTCCAGCCCCGGCCCCTGTGGCTGGGGCGCTGCTGCCCTGGGCTGCTCTCCTGCCATGGCTGCCCTCTCTTGCAGAGCACCCTCGCATCCCACTCCAAGATGTCCTGCTACGACCTGTGCCCACCCAGGAGCAGCGCTGACCTGTGCCCAGTGCCCAGGACCAGCGTGGCTGTGCCCCAGCCCATCGCTGAGAGCTGCAACGAGCTGTGCGCCCGCCAGTGCCCCGACTCGTCTGCCTTCATCCAGCCCCCGCCCGTGGTGGTCACCTTCCCCGGCCCCATCCTCAGCTCCTTCCCCCAGCAGGCCGTGGTGGGCTCCTCCGGAGCACCGGCCTTTGGCGGCTCCCTGGGGCTGGGCGGCCTCTACGGCGCCGGCGCCACCCAGGCCTCGGGGGGCCTCTGCACCTTTGGCAGAGCCTACGCTGCTCCCGCCTGCAGCCCTTGCGCCCTGCCCCGCTACAGCAAGAAGCTCTGGGACACCTGCGGGCCCTGCTAGAGCCACCAGCAACAGCCCCAAAGGCCCTGGTGCCGCCTCAGCCCAGCATGGAGAAGCTGAGCTCTGCACAAGCTGCCCTGGCCTCCTGCAGCCCGTGACACCCGGCCTGCCTGCGGCCTGCCCACCCTCCCTCTCCCTACCTCTCCTGCCCTTCTTGATACAATAAAGTTTTCCTGCATCCAATTTCTGTCTCTTTTCCTTTTTTTCTGGAGTCATGAAGACTCAGGGGAATGGGGAATTCTGGTAGTGGGTTGGGAAATTTTGTTCCGGGGCCAACTGAAAATGAAAAGTGGCATCAAAGGGGAACCTGATGGATATGAAGGAGAGAATTGGGAATGTGTCACAACATGATAAGATGAAGGAGAAGGACAAGGACAATGACAACAACAACGACAACGGCAAGGACAAAAGCAAGGACAAGGACTAGGGCAAGAAGAGGGACAAGGAGCTCTGACTAATATGCCTGAAGACAGACAAATCCCCTGCTCACAGTCACAATACCAGGGCTCTTTACTGTGCTCCAGCCATGCTGGCAGCGAGTAAGATGGTCCCTGTAACCTGGACAATCCAGCGACAAAGGCTGTCAGAGCGCCAGTACCTCTGTATCAACCTTGCCTTTGATTAAAGAACCAGTAACTGAAATCAGAGACAAACTTACCCATCACTATGCCCAACATGTTTGATTTCCCTGTCATCAGCTCCTTCTTTCACTTCCAATTTGTCTTTCTCATTCATTTTTTGAATTTCTTTGTCACCTTGTGTCGCATGTTCTCCTTCTTGTTCTCCTTCTTGTTCACCCTCATGTTCTTGTTCTCATTCTCGTTCTCCTTCTCCTTCTCTTTCTCCTTCTCCTTTTCTTCCTCCCTCTAAGGCAAACGCTTCACACAGTACTATATCTCCGGATTCCGTTTCCCCCATGATTTCATTTTCTTCTCCCCATTACAATTTTCTGTCCTCTTCTCACTTATCTTTTACCAACCACATCCCCTTCCATTTACCATTGCCCCAGCCATCTCCAAACAGCATTTCCCCGCCCAGTCTTGGAGCACCCACAAACAGGGTGTTCCTGATTTTGGCAAAGGAGGCAAAGAGACAGGAATTGGATGCAGAAAAGCTTTATTGCACAAGAAAGGGCAGGGGAGGCACGAAGAGGGAGGGTGGGCAGGCCGCAGGCAGGCCGGGTGTCACAGGCTGCAGGAGGCCAGGGCAGCTTGTGCAGAGCTCAGCTTCTCCAGGCTGGGCTGAGGCGGCGCCAGGGCCTTTGGGGCTGTTGCTGGTGGCTCTAGCAGGGCCCGCAGGTGTCCCAGAGCTTCTTGCTGTAGCGGGGCAGGGCGCAAGGGCTGCAGGCGGGAGCAGCGTAGGCTCTGCCAAAGGTGCAGAGGCCCCCCGAGGCCTGGGTGGCGCCGGCGCCGTAGAGGCCGCCCAGCCCCAGGGAGCCGCCAAAGGCCGGTGCTCCGGAGGAGCCCACCACGGCCTGCTGGGGGAAGGAGCTGAGGATGGGGCCGGGGAAGGTGACCACCACGGGCGGGGGCTGGATGAAGGCAGACGAGTCGGGGCACTGGCGGGCGCACAGCTCGTTGCAGCTCTCAGCGATGGGCTGGGGCACAGCCACGCTGGTCCTGGGCACTGGGCACAGGTCAGCGCTGCTCCTGGGTGGGCACAGGTCGTAGCAGGACATCTTGGAGTGGGATGCGAGGGTGCTCTGCAAGAGAGGGCAGCCATGGCAGGAGAGCAGCCCAGGGCAGCAGCGCCCCAGCCACAGGGGCCGGGGCTGGAGCAGGGAGCCGCCAGCAGAAGCGCTGGCACACTTACCCTTGTTCCTGAGGAGGAGAAGGTGGCCAGGGCACTGCTTGCTGCACTCTGGCCCAGGCAGGGCTTTTATAGCAACCATGGGGATTGCTCAGCTCCAGTCTGGCCAATCTGCACAGGGGACACTCCCTCCTGCTGCTGCTGCTGCTGCTGCTGCTGCTGCTGCTGCTGCTGCTGACACCAGGGCTGTGCGGCCCCTGCCCCTCCCTGAGTCAGCATCCCCCAGGTGCCAGCCCAGCACATGCCACTCCCCACACCATCTTGTCCTTCCTGCCACCTCATATCCCTGATATCAGGGGTGGCACTTAGGTTAGAGGGACACCTGTCTGGGGCTGACACGTGTGGATCAGGACTGGCAGAAGTCGTCAAGATGAAGGGCATCTGTGCATCACACAATAGCCCAGCAGAACCAGACCCCATGTGCCTGCAGTCCGTGCTCTGGGGGTTCCATGACACTGGGAACAAAGACTTCTCCTGTCAGGCCTGATGTGCATTGTCCAAAGAGCAGAGATGTCCATCTGAGCCAAGCCGATTCCAGCCCTGCCCAACCATTTGGACTATTAAACCTCTTCCTGGAGTCCATTCCTGGGTGCGATCCCTGCTATCAAGTATGTGACGTGGCAGGGAGGACAAGATCGCATGGGCAGTGGGATGTGCTGGGCTGGCACCTGGGGGATGCTGACTCAGGGAGGGGCAGGGGCCGCACAGCCCTGGTGTCAGCAGCAGCAGCAGCAGCAGCAGCAGCAGCAGCAGCAGCAGCAGCAGCAGGGAGTGTCCCCTGTGCAGATTGGCCAGACTGGAGCTGAGCAATGCCCATGGTTGCTATAAAAGCCCTGCCTGGGCCAGAGTGCAGCAAGCAGTGCCCTGGCCACCTTCTCCTCCTCAGGAACAAGGGTAAGTGTGCCAGCGCTTCTGCTGGCGGCTCCCTGCTCCAGCCCCGGCCCCTGTGGCTGGGGCGCTGCTGCCCTGGGCTGCTCTCCTGCCATGGCTGCCCTCTCTTGCAGAGCACCCTCGCATCCCACTCCAAGATGTCCTGCTACGACCTGTGCCCACCCAGGAGCAGCGCTGACCTGTGCCCAGTGCCCAGGACCAGCGTGGCTGTGCCCCAGCCCATCGCTGAGAGCTGCAACGAGCTGTGCGCCCGCCAGTGCCCCGACTCGTCTGCCTTCATCCAGCCCCCGCCCGTGGTGGTCACCTTCCCCGGCCCCATCCTCAGCTCCTTCCCCCAGCAGGCCGTGGTGGGCTCCTCCGGAGCACCGGCCTTTGGCGGCTCCCTGGGGCTGGGCGGCCTCTACGGCGCCGGCGCCACCCAGGCCTCGGGGGGCCTCTGCACCTTTGGCAGAGCCTACGCTGCTCCCGCCTGCAGCCCTTGCGCCCTGCCCCGCTACAGCAAGAAGCTCTGGGACACCTGCGGGCCCTGCTAGAGCCACCAGCAACAGCCCCAAAGGCCCTGGTGCCGCCTCAGCCCAGCATGGAGAAGCTGAGCTCTGCACAAGCTGCCCTGGCCTCCTGCAGCCCGTGACACCCGGCCTGCCTCCGGCCTGCCCACCCTCCCTCTCCCTGCCTCTCCTGCCCTTGTTCATACAATAAAGTTTTCCTGCATCCAATTCCTGTCTCTTTGCCTCCTTTTCCAAAATCAGGAACACCCTGACTGTGGCAGTTCCAAGACTGGGAGGAGAAATTGTGGTGGGAGATGGTTGGAGCAATGGTAAATGGAAGGGGACTTGGTTGGTAAAGATAAGTGGGAAGCGCACAGAGAAATGTAATGGGGAGAAGAAATTGAAGTAAAGGGGGAATCTGAATCCAGAGATAAAGGACTGTGGGAAGAGTTTGCCTTACACGGAGGTAGAAAATGAGAAGGGGAAGGAGAAGGAGAAGGAGAAGGAGAAGGAGAAGGAGAAGGAGAACGAGAACGAGAACGAGAACGAGAACGAGAACGAGAACGAGAAAGAGGAGAACATGAGAAACAAGGTCACAAAGAAATTGAAAAAATGAAAGAGAAAGAGAAAGACAAATTGGAATAGAAAGAAGGAGCTGATGAAAGGGAAATCAAACATATTGGCATAGTGATTGGCAAGTTTCTCTCTGATTTAAGTTCCTGGTCCTTTGATCAAAGGCAAGGTTGATACAGAGGTACTGGAGCTCTGACAGCCTTTGCTGCTGGATTGTCCTAGCTACGGGGAAAATCCTACTCATAGCCAGCATGGTTGCAGAACTGTGAAGACCCCTGGTGTTGTGGACTGTGAGCAGGGAATTTGTCTGTCTTCAGGCAGAGTACACAGAGCTCCTTTTCCTTATCGTAGTCCTCATCCTTCTCCTTCTCCTTCTCCTTCTCCTTCTCCTTCTCCTTCTCCTTCTCCTTCTCCTTCTCCTTCTCCTTCTCCTTCTCCTTCTCCTTCTCCTTCTCCTTCTCCTTCTCCTTCTCCTTCTCCTTTTGTTTCTCCTTCTTCTTATCATTCCATGATGCATTCCCTCTTCTCTCCTTCATATCCATCGATTTCCCCTTTGATGCCATTTCCTTCTCCACTTTAACCTCCAATGCAACATTCCCAATTCTATTTTACCATTACTGCCCCCTTCCATTTTCAGTTGAGCCAGGAACACATTTCCCATCCCACTCCCAGAATTCCCCATTCCCTGGAGTCTTCATGACATGGGAAGAAAGCGCAAAGAGACAGGAATTGAATGCAGAAAAGCTTTATTGCATCAACAAGGACAGGAGAGGCAGGGAGAGGGAGGGTGGGCAGGCCGGAGGCAGGCCGGGTGTCACGGGCTGCAGGAGGCCAGGGCAGCTTGTGCAGAGCTCAGCTTCTCCATGCTGGGCTGAGGCGGCACCAGGGCCTTTGGGGCTGTTGCTGGTGGCTCTAGCAGGGCCCGCAGGTGTCCCAGAGCTTCTTGCTGTAGCGGGGCAGGGCGCAAGGGCTGCAGGCGGGAGCAGCGTAGGCTCTGCCAAAGGTGCAGAGGCCCCCCGAGGCCTGGGTGGCGCCGGCGCCGTAGAGGCCGCCCAGCCCCAGGGAGCCGCCAAAGGCCGGTGCTCCGGAGGAGCCCACCACGGCCTGCTGGGGGAAGGAGCTGAGGATGGGGCCGGGGAAGGTGACCACCACGGGCGGGGGCTGGATGAAGGCAGACGAGTCGGGGCACTGGCGGGCGCACAGCTCGTTGCAGCTCTCAGCGATGGGCTGGGGCACAGCCACGCTGGTCCTGGGCACTGGGCACAGCTCAGCGCTGCTCCTGGGTGGGCACAGGTCGTAGCAGGACATCTTGGAGTGGGATGCGAGGGTGCTCTGCAAGAGAGGGCAGCCATGGCAGGAGAGCAGCCCAGGGCAGCAGCGCCCCAGCCACAGGGGCCGGGGCTGGAGCAGGGAGCCGCCAGCAGAAGCGCTGGCACACTTACCCTTGTTCCTGAGGAGGAGAAGGTGGCCAGGGCACTGCTTGCTGCACTCTGGCCCAGGCAGGGCTTTTATAGCAACCATGGGGATTGCTCAGCTCCAGCCTGGCCAATCTGCACAGGGGACACTCCCTGCTGCTGCTGCTGCTGCTGCTGCTGCTGCTGCTGCTGACACCAGGGCTGTGCGGCCCCTGCCCCTCCCTGAGTCAGCATCCCCCAGGTGCCAGCCCAGCACATCCCGCTGCCCAAGTGATCTTGTCCTCCCTAGCGCGTCAGATCCTTGATAGTAGGGATGGCACCCAGGAATCAGCTACAGATTGGCCAGGCTGGAGATTGAGCAATGCCGGGGCTGCTATAAAAGCCCTGCCTGGGCCAGAGTGCAGCAAGCAGTGCCCTGGCCACCTTCTCCTCCTCAGGAACAAGGGTAAGTGTGCCAGGTGGCGGCTCTCTGGTGGCTCTCTGGCTCCCTGGCCTTTGGCTCGGGCACTGCCCTGGGCTGCTCTCCTGCCATGGCTGCCCTCTCTTGCAGAGCACCCTCGCATCCCACTCCAAGATGTCCTGCTACGACCTGTGCCCACCCAGGAGCAGCGCTGACCTGTGCCCAGTGCCCAGGACCAGCGTGGCTGTGCCCCAGCCCATCGCTGAGAGCTGCAACGAGCTGTGCGCCCGCCAGTGCCCCGACTCGTCTGCCTTCATCCAGCCCCCGCCCGTGGTGGTCACCTTCCCCGGCCCCATCCTCAGCTCCTTCCCCCAGCAGGCCGTGGTGGGCTCCTCCGGAGCACCGGCCTTTGGCGGCTCCCTGGGGCTGGGCGGCCTCTACGGCGCCGGCGCCACCCAGGCCTCGGGGGGCCTCTGCACCTTTGGCAGAGCCTACGCTGCTCCCGCCTGCAGCCCTTGCGCCCTGCCCCGCTACAGCAAGAAGCTCTGGGACACCTGCGGGCCCTGCTAGGCTTATCCTGGAATCTTTTTTATCTGTCAGCAATGGAGGAATCTAGAAGTTGTTCATCTAATCTTTGCCGTTTTTGCTCTTTCCCTTAAAACTTGTCTTTCCCTATATTTAGTATTTTATTTTGTCTCCACTTTGAAAATGTAATCCCTAATGTTTTCTTTTGTGAATTTATTATGTATCAGAATTTAATTTTTCTTTTCTTTGATCTTTATTGTTTATCTCAGTTATATCAACCTCATGTGGTCTTTGCATTTATTCAGCTCTGCTTCTTGACATTTGCATGAGTTATAAAATTTTGCTTTATATATTGGATTCTCTTTGTACGTCTCCTTTTGCCATATTTTTCTTTGTACTCTCTGTGATTTATTCAAGTTGTTCCTGCAATAAATCTTCTATGCATCGAAGTTTTGCGTTTTCATCTTTTTTTATTTTAAATGGTGCTGATTAGTCACTTGAGGTCGTACCTGATTATAACAGAGCTATTCAACTTGACTATTTCTGGTTATTTAAATCTCTGAAGAGGGCCTGGGAGTGCTGGAGCCACTCTGAGCGGAGCAGCCTGCCCTGGATGACACAAAAGGGAAAGTCAGAGCAGGGCAGGGCCCGGCCTGGCCAAACCCAGCGGCTACGAACGATCTGATCAGGGCTGAGGTGCTCGGCCGCTCCTCCCTGCTTTGGGCGCTGTTAATCAGCTCTGGGACATGCAAGGGCTACAAAACAACGAAACAGGGAGCAGAGATCACTGCTCAGTGCTTCCCAAGTGCTCTCACGGCCCTTGTTGCTCAGAAAATCTTCACTTAGAGGGTTTTTTTTCTCAGTGGAATCTCTCCAAATAAATTTTGTAGCCCAGAGAGCACTGAAATAGTGGTGTTTTTAATACAAAGTCGAGAGAGGCAATCACAGAATCATGGAATTATTTGGGTGGGAAGGGATCTTAAAATCATCTCATTCCACGCCCTGCCGTGGTCAGGGACAGCTTCCACCACCCCAGGTTGCTGCAAGTCCTGTCCAGCCTGGCCTTGGACGCTGCCAGGGATGGGACAGCCATGGAATATTCTGTGCCGGGGCATCCCCACACTCACAGGGAGGAATTTATCCCCAAAATTGGATCTTAACCCCCTCCCTGTCAGTCCCATTCCCCCTTATCCTGTCACTCCATCTCTTGGGAAAGGGATTCTCATAGCATTAAGTAGTGAAAACACTTAGAGAATATATCCATCTTATACATTTCTTTTTCTGCTTGTCTCCATTAGCTGGGAGACATGGGCATAATTTCACAAACGCATTCATAGAAAAGAGAATTCCTAATTCATATTTGAGAAGCTTACTCTATCAATAACTATTCCATTAAACTTGATTGCTATTCAGTTTTTTGTACATCTTTTTTGTAGCTCCTTCAGGTCCTGCAAGGCCACAGTGAGGTCACCTCAGAGCTTCCCCTTCTCCAAAACAGAATAATCCCAATTGTCTCAGCCTTTCCTCCCAGCAGAGCTGCTCCATCCCTCGGATCATCCTGGAGCCTCCTCTGGGCTCCCTCCAGCAGCTCCAGGTCCTCCCTGGGCTGGGGCAGCTCTGCAGGTGAGGTCTCACCTGAGCAGGGCAGAATCTCCCCTCCCCTGCTGCCCACGGGGGTTTTAATGCAGGCCATCAAAAGAGATTGGATTTAAAGGGGGTTTGTGCCAGGGATGAGGCACAACTTGCTCTGACTGTCAGATTTTTGTAAAATATAAATCAAGGCAAGGAAATCCCCCCAGGCTGGGAGATGTGGGAAGAACTCCAACCCTTTCTGTGGTTGAAGAATATTTTTTTCCTTCCCCTGCAGCAAGTACAGGGGAACTTGTTGGGGCAACAAACAAAACATAAACCTAAACCCAAATCCTTTTTCATCTGCAGAGAAAATGAAAACATTGGCATGAAACCAATATTTGGACCACAACAACCAATTTTCAGTGTAGGAATTAAGAGCAGATATATGATCTCTGAGGGGATTTCTCAGGAATAACAAGAAGGGTCAGTAAAATGCACAGGATACAGGTGAAAACCTAAAAGTTGTGCTCTGAAAAATCACCAAAAAAGGTATATAATAATATAATAAAGTAATAATAATAGTAATAATAATAATAATAATAATAATAATAATAATAATAATAATAATAATAATAATAATAATACCATAATAATAAATATAAACAAATATTTTAAAATGGAAAATATAGATTGAAATAAGGCAAATACAGCAAAGGTGGAATCTTAAACTCACAGAGGATTCAACCACAGATATGGACAGGATTTTTCTTTAAAGAAGGAAAAGAAGAGCTGCATTAATCATTAACCCTTGACTTCCAATGGCACAAATAATGACTTAATTAAAGTAATGGCAGGCACCACCTTGTTTCCTGCACATTAAAGCAGCTGGGGTTGTGTAAGAGTGAAATGTCTAAATCACTCATGTCATACAACACCGAACATTAGCTGGGTTGAACAGCAGATAATGAATGTTTGTGAAATCATTACAAAGTATTTTTCTCAAGAAGGGCCAGAACACTCTTGATAAGAGATTGCACTCACGATACTAAAGAACAACTTTGATCTGCCTCTTTGGTTTTTCCTCAAAATTGGAATCACAGGACTTGATATGGGAATATTCAGCACCTGAATTTTATTTCCCACTAAAACCTTCTTAGTTAAAGTGATTTTTATGTGGGATTGATTCCAAACCTTCCTCTCAATGGAAAACTATTGGGGAATTGCTGAGTGTCCTGGATGATCTCAGCAGATATTCATGACCCCTCAAATCCATCTCTGACCAACAAGGTCTCTTTAATTAGGGCTGGAAAACACATTTATTCCTGGGTAGTTCTGGAATCAGCTGGTTTCTGCTTCTAATTAATTTATCAGATAATTTTAAACGGCTGTTAAGGAAAAATGTCCATGTCAGCCAAAGATGAGTCTTACAAAATCTTGGAGCAGACAAGCTCATGACAAGGTTGTAAAGGAAGAAGCAACATGTGGAGTCAGCTTAATGAACATGGTAATTCCAGTGAGGTCACTCTAATGATGCCAGGAGTTGCCAGCACCAATTAAGACCCAAGATTAAAGAAATCAAGGTGGTGAAACTCCGACATCACACGATAGGAGAATGAGAATGAAATCAGAACTGCCACAAACTCCAAACTTTTGTGACTCAAAGCTGGTAAACAATTTATTTCAGGCAGAACCCCCAGTCCAAGCAAGATTCCAAGCCCTCAGGAATGTTTGGATCCTCTATATAAGCTCCAGTGCCTGGGTCCATCCAGACACTTCTCTCAGCTCATTCGCCTTGAGGAGCTTAGTGAGTATGAATTTTTAATTTCTTTCTATTTATTTATTCAGACCCTGTACCAGAGCAGTTGTAGAAGATTCCTTTAGGAATGTTGAGATTTAGAACAGTTTTACATTGTTTCTGTCTGGAATTACTCTTAATGAAACCAGTGGGAAATGGGGGATTTGGGAGTCCCAAAATCTTTGGGAATCCCAAGATCTTCCCAACTTCTCAACTTCAGGGAAATCCATGGGAGATGGGACTGAGGTTCTTATATTGTTCTTCAGGATAGGCATTTCCAAAAACTGAATGAAAAAACCATGTGGGGCCAGAGCAAAGATCAGTCTGTGAGGTCTGGTCATTCTGGGGATGGTTTTACACTGGAATTTTTTTATTAAGGTGCTCAGTGGGTGTTGACCATGACGATCAAGGCTGAACATAAACCACAACGCAGTGATTTCACTTATGTTGAAAATTTCTCTCATCAGCTTCTGAGTTTTTATAGTTTTTACGTATCTATTTGCTGCAAACCAACCCTGAGCCCTGGAGGATGTCCTGCTATGACCCCTTGGCCAGGACAGAAAGAGCCAGGCCAGGCACAGAGGCTGGGGCAGGGATTGTGAGGTCTGGGGGTGAGGGGCTGCAGGGAACAAGGCCAGCACTGGGCAGGGTGGAGAAGGCTGTGTAACTCTGGTCATTCAGGGTTTGTGGCAGGTCTGTGAACAGGCCACTTCTGAACTGGGAGATCCCCATGTCTGTTCTAACACCTGTATTTCTGAATTCCCTTTCAGCCTCATCTCTCACACTCCAAGATGTCCTGCTACGACCTGTGCCCAGTGCCCAGGACCAGCGTGGCTGTGCCCCAGCCCATCGCTGAGAGCTGCAACGAGCTGTGCGCCCGCCAGTGCCCCGACTCGTCTGCCTTCATCCAGCCCCCGCCCGTGGTGGTCACCTTCCCCGGCCCCATCCTCAGCTCCTTCCCCCAGCAGGCCGTGGTGGGCTCCTCCGGAGCACCGGCCTTTGGCGGCTCCCTGGGGCTGGGCGGCCTCTACGGCGCCGGCGCCACCCAGGCCTCGGGGGGCCTCTGCACCTTTGGCAGAGCCTACGCTGCTCCCGCCTGCAGCCCTTGCGCCCTGCCCCGCTACAGCAAGAAGCTCTGGGACACCTGCGGGCCCTGCTAGAGCCACCAGCAACAGCCCCAAAGGCCCTGGTGCCGCCTCAGCCCAGCATGGAGAAGCTGAGCTCTGCACAAGCTGCCCTGGCCTCCTGCAGCCCGTGACACCCAGCCTGCCTCAGGCCTGCCCACCCTCCCTCTCCCTGCCTCTCCTGCCCTTCTTGGTACAATAAAATTTTCCTGCATCCAATTTCTGTTTCTTTGCCTCCTTTTCCCAAATGACAAAGACCCAAGTGCCTTGGCCAAGTGAGAAACCCCAGGCATCTCCACCCACCACAAGAGGGAATGTGCCCCCTGAGGAAAAAAAGTACAAATGAAAACCAGAGAGGCTTTTGTGCAACACCAACAGGGATTTAATGTCAGAGAGAAGAGCAACAGCCGAGGGCAGGGAACCCAGGAGGTCTCAGGGGCAGCAGGGGATGCAGAACTTGGGCTCTGGGAGCCAGGACCTGGTCAGGACCAGGATAAGCAAGGGATGGAGGGGTCTGGGCACAGAGAGGGGATGGAGGGCTCAGGGAATCCCGAGGGGATGGAGGGCTCCAGGAATACCGAGGTAATGAAGGGCTCAGGGTAAAAAGAGGGGATGGAGGGCTCAGGGCACACCCAGGGGTTCTGGGCACACTCAGCTGCCACTGCCAGCGCCTCCTGCCCGGTGTCCCCATGGCCCGGGCCGGGCTCCAGGGCTGGCACTGCCTCTGGAGGCTGGCACTGCCAGGGGGGCTTTAGAAAACCCCACAGCTCCCGCGGCGGGACCTGCTCCATCTCTGGGAGCCAGGCAGGGAATAGCCCAGGCCCCGTGAGGAGAAGCCGGAGCTGTAGGACCTCCCGCAATTGCCAAAGGAGCCCCCATAGCCCCCAAGGGAGCCCCCATAGCCCAGGGAGCCCCCATAGCCCCCAAAGGAGCTCCCATAGCCCCCAAAGGAGCCCCCATAGCCGGTGTCACCTCCATAACCCAGGGAACGGCTGTAGCCAAGGGAGCCCCCATAGCCCTGGGAGCCCCCATAGCCCTGGAAGCCCCCAAAGCCTCCACAGCTTCCCAGGCCAAAGGAGCCCCCATAGCCCCGGGAGCCCCCATAGCCCCCGAGGGAGCCCCCATAGCCTGAGAAACCCCCATAGCCCCGGGAGCTCCCATAGCCCCCATAGCCCAGGGAGCTCCCATAACCTCCAGACCCAAAGGAGCCCCCATAGCCCAGGGAGCCCCCATAACCTCCAGACCCAAAGGAGCCCCCATAGCCAGAGGAGCCCCCCAAGGCCAGGGGGCCCCCATAACCCCCAGAACCTCCCAGCCCAAAGGAGCCCCCGTAGCCCTGGGAGCTGCGGGAACTGAAGGAACGTCCCGGCAAGGCTGGGCCCGACGATCCCACAACGCTCTCCTGGGGGAAGGTGCTGAGCACGGGGCCCGGGATGGTCACCACCACTGGTGGGGGCAGGATCAGGGCTCTGGAGTCAGGGCACTGCTGCACACACGGCTCGTTGGAGCTCTCGGCGATGGGCTGGGGGCAGCTGATGCCGCAGGACTCGTTGGAGTAGGACATCCTTCTGTGCTGGGAGGCTGCAACACACAGCAGGAAAAAGATTTCAGATCCAGGAATTTCCACCTGATTCTGTCTGTGCTTTGCCATGGAAAATGTGGGAGCCCAGAGTTTGTTGCTTTCCAAATCTGACCCTTATCTGACCACAAAAATCAAATTCTGGTTGCTGTCAAGGTCCCTGAGATGTCACACACAGATGAAAACATCTGGTGTCATCTCTGGTGGTACTTCTTACACTGTGACAAATCTGGTTTTATCTCTTTATAAATTTATTAAATCCAACTAAGTCTAGCAATTTATCTATAGGAAGTTAAGAAGTGTCAGATACAAAGCAGCAATTTCTGTAATTTCATGTCCTTTCCCAAGTAGCCTTCAGCTTCCAAACCAGAACATTTACCCTTATATTCCCACAAAGTGAGAATGATCACTCAGATATTTTTAAATTTTACAGCCATGCATTGTACCTAAAATGCCTGGAAATGGTTATTCCAAGTGGCATGGTGAAAATTCACATTTTATTCTACGACAGCCTTCTCAGACCCACAATTTTTAAATCTACCAATCCATAACATCAAAGAATTGGATGAGGAAAAGGAAGGATAGAGAAGGATAGAGGAGCTCAAATCCGACTTACCCTGTTCACCAAGGCGAATAACTCAGGAGAAGTGGATGGAGAGGCTTGGAGTGGTGGCAGCTTTTATACATTTCCCAAAGTGCTTACAAGGACAAAACGCCCTCCGTGCCTTCAGTCCCACACAGAACAACCCTCACATGGAGGGATTTAATTCTGCTGGCTTTGCACTGCCACTCCCCACACGCAAAAAACGGGCGTGAGGCCATGTCAGGACAGACTTGAGGGCATCGAGCTGGTGAATGATGAGGTAATAATCCCCATCACGAGAGCTGGCTTTGGGTTCGATGAGTTCAGATTAATTAACTTCGTCTTTTAAAATTCAAGTGAAGCCCGTGAAAATCCACGTGAGCTGCACAAAAAGAGGGAGACGGGTCTCAAAAGTGAAGAAAATATCAATTATCTCCAAATGCTTTGGAAACGTGAGGGGGTTTTAGCCGTGTTTGCAGCTCAAATGCCATTAATCACTCAACAATTCCAAGCTGGGCTCCATTGCTCCATTCCCTGCTGGCTTTGGAATGTCATGGAGGCAGTGACACTTGGGGAATGTTCCAGATTCTTCCAGGACCATGAGGGGCTTTGTGAACGCCCACAGGAAATTCATATTTGGTGTGTTAGACAGGAACACGGAAATGTCAGCGCCCAAAAGTGGGGCAGAAGCGTCAGGTCAGAGACGCGTGAGCTGAGGGCTCTGTGTCACGAGGCACAATTTCATGGACAAAATATTTACAGGTGAGACTTCAAGAGCTGAGGTTTTAGAACACCACTTTGAGACCCCTTTTGCACAGAATATTGATAGTTAAGCCTGAAAATTTGGATAATTTGCAATCAGGCTTTAATTTCTCCCCTAAAATTTAAGATATTTCAGCGAAATGCTGCCTCATAAATTAAGAGGAAGCTGCACTTGAAGTGGCAGATGATGTACTTGTCACAGTCATCCCAAACATGTTAACAGGTAATAAAATAAAGAATTTGAGCTCAGGAATGAAAATTAAATCATTGCCAGCACTGAAATTATTAATCAAATGCTGATTAGGGAATCAAGAGGAGTGACATTGATTGATATTTTTAAATGATGTTGTTTCATAACAAGGGAGCTGCTAACTCAGAACAAATCCTCATAACTCCCAGCCTCCATTTAATAGGATAATAACAGAAATTGCAAGCACTGACTATTAACGAGTATTTGTGAGGCAGTTTAAAGTCATTATCCTCCAGTACCTCTCATTATTATCAGCAAATCCTGATGACACTTCACAAACAGAGTTATTTTACAATTTAGAGGTAATTTATTGCCTCTCTTTTGCAATGTCATAAAATTAGAAAACAATTGCAAGAGGAAAGAAAAGAAATAACTGCAGGATGTCCCAGACTCATCATAATAAAATATATTTTTTTATTTTATTACTGCAATATATTTTTATTTTATTACTATTTTAATAAATACTTTTTTTCTGTAGTGGTCAGTACTTCAGGGTTGGGAGGAAAGAAAATTAAGATTTTTAATGTATCTCAAATTGAACTTCTGGAAGTTGAGATTTCAAATGAAATCATGAAAGATTTGGAATTAGCTTAAAACCAAGGCCTCTTCTGGCTGTACCAATTTCTGCCTCTTTGGGGACAAATTTTACAGGTTTACTCTGAGACAAAGAGGAGAATTTGTGTCCTCTCAGAGCCACAATTTTAGGTCCACTTGGGCGAACTTCATCTGGTGAAGGTGGCACCACACCATGGTTACCATGGCCATTAAAATGCCCCAATTTAACAGGACATTAAAATTGGACTCAAGCAGGACTGGCTTTAACCAATGACCCCATGACCACCCTTCAGCCCCAAGTTCCCCAGATCCCCTCGCATCGCCCTCAGAGGGAGCTGATTGCCATCAGCGGTTGTGTCACAGCCACGCGAGTTTGGGAGGGACATTGCTGAGGTGACAGAATGGAAGCGCCCACTGTGGCGTTGGTTTTGTAATAAACGAGGACGGGAGGCTCAGGGGGTGGCTTTGAGGAGGATATAAAAGCTCACATCACCCAGAGCCTTTCATCCACTGCTCCTGTTCCCAACCCTGCAGCGAACAAGGTAAGCGGCGGCACTGATCCCCATAAAATCTGAATTACTGCATACAGCCTATGAGCCTCTTTTCCTCTTGCCTTCTTTCTCGCTGGTCTTACACCTTTGACTGAATCTTTGCCACAGGTTGCTATAAGTTTGTTTAATTTATCCAGCACAGAATTTCTCTTGCAAGGATGATCATGGTGAGATGAAGACTAACACAATGATGAGATTTCTGTGATATCACCTTTGAATTTACCTGTTTCCCTCTGATATTTCACACACAGAGTTTAATTCCAATTCTTCTCAGCCAGTTTAGCTTCAAAGTCCTTTCTGCTGTGCGTTGCAGCCTCCCAGCACAGAAGGATGTCCTACTCCAACGAGTCCTGCGGCATCAGCTGCCCCCAGCCCATCGCCGAGAGCTCCAACGAGCCGTGTGTGCAGCAGTGCCCCGACTCCAGAGCCCTGATCCTGCCCCCGCCGGTGGTGGTGACCATCCCGGGCCCCGTGCTCAGCACCTGCCCTCAGGAGAGCGTTGTGGGATCGTCAGGCCCAGCCTTGCCGGGACGTTCCTTCAGTTCCCGCAGCTCCCAGGGCTACGGGGGCTCCTTTGGGCTGGGAGGTTCTGGGGGTTATGGGGCCCCCCTGGCCTTGGGGGGCTCCTCTGGCTATGGGGGCTCCTTTGGGTCTGGAGGTTATGGGGGCTCCCTGGGCAATTTGGGCTCCTTTGGGTGGGGACCTTATGGAGGTTCCCAAGGCTATGGGAGCTCCCTTGGATACGGGGGCTCCCGTGGTTATAGAGGTTCCTTTGGGTTGGGAAGTTATGGGGGCTATGGAGGCTCCCAGGGCTATGGGGGCTCCCTTGGGGGCTATGGGGGCTCCCGGGGCTATGGGAGCTCCTTTGGCCTGGGAAGCTGTGGGGGCTATGGGGGCTTCCAGGGCTATGGGGGCTCCCTGGGCTATGGGGGCTCCCTTGGCTACGGCCGTTCCCTGGGTTATGGAGGTGACACCGGCTATGGGGGCTCCTTTGGGGGTTATGGGGGCTCCTTTGGGGGCTATGGAGGCTCCCTTGGGGGCTATGGGGGCTCCCTTGGGGGCTATGGGGGCTCCTTTGGCAATTGCGGGAGGTCCTACAGCTCCGGCTTCTCCTCACGGGGCCTGGGCTATTCCCTGCCTGGCTCCCAGAGATGGAGCAGGTCCCGCCGCGGGAGCTGTGGGGTTTTCTAAAGCCCCCCTGGCAGTGCCAGCCTCCAGAGGCAGTGCCAGCCCTGGAGCCCGGCCCGGGCCATGGGGACACCGGGCAGGAGGCGCTGGCAGTGGCAGCTGAGTGTGCCCAGAACCCCTGGGTGTGCCCTGAGCCCTCCATCCCCTCTTTTTACCCTGAGCCCTTCATTACCTCGGTATTCCTGGAGCCCTCCATCCCCTCGGGATTCCCTGATCCCTCCATCCCTTCGGACACCTGAGCCCTCCATCCCCTCTTTTTACCCTGAGCCCTTCATTACCTCGGTATTCCTGGAGCCCTCCATCCCCTCGGGATTCCCTGATCCCTCCATCCCTTCGGGACACCCTGAGCCCTCCATCCCCTCTCTGTGCCTGGACTCCTCCATCCCTGGCTTATCCTGCTCCTGAGCTGGTCCCTGCTCCCAGAACAGGAATTCTGCATCCCCTGCTGCCCCTGGGATTGCTTGTATTCCCTGCCCTCGGTTGTTGCTCTTCTCTCTGACATTAAACCGCTGTTGGTGTTGCACAAAAGCCTCTCTGGTTTTTATTTGTCATTTATTTTTTCCTCCGGGAGCAGAACTCCCCAGCGTGCTGAGGGTTCCTTATCACAGGATCTGCCCTGCTCCCCGCATTTGAAATGTGGAATGGGAGTTTAATTGGGGTACTTAACACGATGTTGAGGAATGTTTGTTCAGCAATTTCCCCGTCATTACCTTCCCCGAGGTTCTGAGTAATTGTTCTTGCTCTGAGGATTCCTGGTGACACCCAGGCCCCTCAATCACCACATCGCTTAGCAAACAATTAAGACATAATTGCAGCGTTTCTAACCTAGCAGGACGACAAGGGAAGGACGAGATCTAAGTTTTCATTCTGTCTGTTGGGTTTTGAAAGTTCTGCCTGGGTTTGTTCAGCCTGAGGAAGAGAAGATCCAGGGTGATCTCATTTCACCTTCCAGTGTCTCAAGGAGCAGAAAAGAAATACGGGGAGAAATTATTTCCAAAGGCCTGGAGGGACAGGACAAGGGGAAATGGGTTCGAATTTATGGAGAGGAGTTTTAGACGGGATGTTGAGAATAAATTCAATAAAGTTTTGTCCGTAAAGCTGCTTTAGCTTTCCCACCTCTTTTCCCCCATTTGTTGCTAGCCAGAACAATATTTCATATTGTTCTTCCAGAAATGAGAAAAAAGGAAAATATTCCCCCCCCAAAAAAAGGATATTACTCATTGTTTATATTTCTCTAACTCCTCAGTGATTAGCGTGGTGTAACTTAAATGCGGATCTGCTTAGTACTCACAATTTATGCACAGGCAAATTTCTGCCAGGGAAGGCTCCAAAGAGGAAGAGAGAGAAGGAACATTGCAAACCACAAATTGTGATGCGCCATCTATTTAATGAGCAAGAAGTAGAATTTAAAAAAAAAAAATACAGCAAAAGAAAGCAGAAGGGTTGAATACAGAAGGGTTGAATAAGGGATTAAAATTCATCACCCATTTCCAGGCAGTGCTTTACAGCTGGACACCCAGCGACAATCGAGTGACATTTTTCACCTCCCTGATTGCACAGAAAGGCATCAAATGGGGAAAGCCAAGCTCCTGCAGCGCCGGGAGCTCAGGGCAAAGCTGCGGGGGTCAGCAAGCGGGTGGGCACGGGCTCAGTCCTGCATCCGATCTCGCTTTCCTGCATCCGATTGCGCTTTCCTGCATCCCATCGCGTTTCCATCTCCTGCTCATCCCTTCCCGCGGCTCCCTCAGGGCCCGCAGCGGTTGGAGCGCCGGTAGGACCTCCCATAGAGCCCCCCCAGACCCGAGTACCCCAAACTGCCCAGCCCCGAGGAGCTGCCCGAGTTGATGGGCACTCCCCCGGCGCTCAGAGCATCCCCGACGGCCGCGGATGCCGAGGATCCCACGGCGGTGTTTTGGGGGAAGGAGCTGAGGATGGGCCCGGGCAGGGTGACCACCACGGGAGAGGGTTGGATCACGTAGGTGGAGTCCTGGCACTGCCGGACACAGGGCTCGTTGCAGCTGTTGGCCAGCGGCGTGGGGCCGCAGGAGGTTGGGGCGCAGAGGTCGTAGCAGGACATGGCTGTGGGGTGAGAGTCTGGAAGGCAGCGGGTTCTGGAATGCAAGGAACGAGGTGTAATTAGCCGCGTAATTAAGCTGTTGTGGTGATGGAGAGCGCGCGGAGTGCGTGGGGAGTGGAAGGAAGGGTTGGTCTGGGGTTGAAAGGGGATTTCGGTGAAGCTCAAGGCTCTCCACACCACAAAGGGCAGCTCCATTTCCTCCCGAGCGGCTCTGTGCTCTCCTTTCCCTCCTGCAGCCCTGAAATAGGCGGGGAGGTGAGGGAGCAAGCAGCCAGGAAAGCAAGGGAAAACTGCGCCTCAAAACAGAGGGAAAAATAAAAAATAAAAAATTAAAAATTAAAAATAAAAAGGCCCAAAACAATTTAAAAAAAACCCAAAACAGAAAACCAAACAAACAAACAAACAAACAAACAAAAAAGAGCAGAAATTTCACTGTGAGGCCTTGGCACAGGTAGCTCTGAGCAAGACAGTTCAGGGACTCTCCCTCTGGACACATTCAGACCCTCGTGCCCAGGAGTTTCCCTCTCCAGAGTCGTTCCAAACCCTCCTGGAGGCTTTCCTGTGCCACCTGCCCTGAGAGATCTCCAGAGGTCCCTTCCAACCCCGAATATTTTGTGATTCCATCCCGAGAGGCAAAAACTCTGCACAGATTCCTCACATCCGCTCCCAGGTCTGAGCAGCGCTCAGGCAGAGCTCGGGACTTCTTGGGATGGAAAGATTTGGGGCGCGCAAATGAAAAAATCCAGGATCAGCACAGGAGCGACCTCCACCCATTCACAGAATGTCCCTCCCTGGAGAAAAAGCTGCTTCGAGGTCTCCCCAGCAATTTTAAAGAGCGCAAACCTCGAAAAATAAAACACAAAGACAGCAACAATCCAAAGAAAATGGGAAGCAGATCAGACTTACCCTTTCCTCCAGGGAGAAGAAGGCCAGGAGTGGTTGTAGCTCCTCAGACCGGGCTGGTTTTATACCCTGGCCCAGAGAGCCCGAGGACCTGGGACACAAATTGTGCGTGTAGCTCATTAGCAGCCAATTGCTAACGATTCCTCATATGCAAAATACCCCTGGCTGGGGATTTACTTTTCCTCTCTGTTTGTGTTTCTTGCCTGGATTTCGTTTCCTCCCTGTAATGTATGCATTCCTCCGGTGAGGTTTCTTTTATCCTCAAATCTTACGAGCCCGGTTAATTCCTGATCAGAGGCTGATTCATCTGGGTTACTCAGGAAATTGTTTTGCATCCCAAGGAACCATGACAAGGATGAATGAAACCATCGGGAAAGGTGCAGTGACCTTCCCTGTGAAATCCCTTGCATGGAGGGCACAAGTTTTTGGCACACCTCATTCTGAGAAGGGCAGAAATTCCTATTTCTGCCTCAGTGTTTCACCAAATTCCTCTCAAACAGAAGGAGATACACAAAAATAAAGGAAATAAAATCATTAGAAAGCATTTAGAGCTGATTAAACTTCCCCTCTCTCAAAAGTACTGAGAAATGGATTATTTGAGAGAACAGATTTTATTTTCTTGACTCAGCAGAAAGCATGAAAGAGGAGCATCATCTGATCTATTCCTTTATTATTAAACCACCACCCATGATGGAATCTGAGACACAATTTGTGAACTGAGTGTCCAAGTCCTTCATCTCAGGAGTCTCCAGGTTGGGTTTTCTCCCTACATTAAACCAGGACAGCCATTGAGGTCATCTGGAGGATGCCTGGGAATTTGGGGCTGCTCAAAGCCTTGCCCAAGCTCATCTTTGGGGTCATCAAAGACGCCAAAGCCTTTTACATCTGCCACTAAATTATTACTTTCCCCTGCTGGGCTTCGCACCATTATGCAAAATTGTTCCCCAAATGAATAGCAGTTATTTAGAGACGTTTGTAATGTTCCTGTTCCTTTTTTCCTTCTTTGAAAGGCAATTCTGGCTTTCACTTTGCACGTCTCACAGATCACCTCAGCGTGCAGCAATTCCAGTTCCTTTTCAAAGGCAATTTCCAGATTAAAAAGTAATCGCAGACAATGCCGGAGCAGACTGGAGGGCAGGGCCGAGCATTCCAAGCTCTCGTGGTGTTTAATCTCCGAGGCAGAGACAGGCAAATCAGCCCCGAACTGAGAGTATCTGCCCCAACATCTCCTGGGAAATAAACGCTGGTTGGAGACTTCTGAAGAGCAGAAGTCTTCAAAGTTCCCCAAACATTTCCCTGGACCACTCAGACATGCAAATGGGGGACGATCAGCAAATGGGCAGGGAAGGACTCTTTGAACATGACCAGGGGTTCAAAGGGGTGGCCAAGATTCCTGATGGATTCCACAAAACTTCCCCACCAGCTCCAATCCTTCCACCTTGTCCTTGAAATACAAATAAGAATTTGCATCTACTCATTCGCTGGATGTCCCCAGTTTGGGATGACCCAAAATGATGACACCATGGATGGAAACTCTCCTGTCCCTCAAGATCGACCAGACTTTCCCAAAGTCCTCGTTGCATGCACAGAAATGTTAAAAAATTGGTTGTCCAGAGAAGCTGTGGCTGCCCCATCCCTGGAAGTGTCCAAGGCCGAGTTGGACAGGGCTTGGAACACCCTGGGATAGTGGAAGGTGTCCCTGCCCATGGTTTAGATGATTTTTAAGGCCCCTTCCCACCCAAACCATTCCATGATTCCCTGACTTTCCTTTATAACAATAATTATCTATCAATTCCAAGAGCAGCTTGTGGTTTGAAGGCCAACTCATCCAAAGCTACAGAGAAGATAAAAAGAGCCGAAATTCCACTTCTGAAGGTGATCCTAAGTCCAGCTTGTCTGGATGGCTCCATCTTCTCCTCCCAGGAGCCGAGAACTTTTGGGATGCTGCTCCTGGGAAGATTACAAGGAGCAGCGATCTGAAATCTCCTGGACACTTATCTTGGCTGGAATTGCACACTCAGGACTCCAATTAAAACCTGCTGCCACACCAGGGGCTGCTCCCAGGTGTGTGTCCAAAATGCCAGAAGTCCTAAACAAATGGGATTTTGACTCACCCCCACTTTGGGAGGTGGAGTTGGCACGATGGAGCCGGGAATATTTAATGGATGCAAAGCAGGGAGATGAAAGCAGCCTCGCGAGTCGTGGGTTTCATCCGCGGCCAGAAAAAACCATCATGAACATAAACAGTAAACAAACCAATTTCCCTGCTGGGAACCCGGCCAAATGCAAAGCAAACCCACAGCTCCTGCGGGGACTGGGTAATAAAAGGTGCAGGAATGTCTGGGATCCTCCAGGCAGCCCCAGAAAGCCATAAAAGCTCTCCAGAGCCTTCCTGCCTCTTCCCTTCTCCCCATAAACCCAGGAGATGCTGCAGCTCTGGCCTCAGCTCCGCAGAATTTGGTGCTGAAAGGGATTTTTGCTGACAAAAAATATTTCTGAAAAAATATTGGCATTTTTTATTTCTGTGGGACCATGATCTTCAGGAGAAATACTTCCCTGTGGAAAACATTCTAACAGGATATTCCCACTTGTTTTCTGCAGCAGTGAATAAATCACTTTCTAACTGACTGCAAACCCACCCAGATTTCCCTTTTTTCCCTCAGAATTGGGCTTTACTGGTTGCCACACCAAGTTTTAACCCAAAAGGTCGTTTGGGACAGGAATAAAGGGGAAACTGGTGCTTGAGGGTCATATTTTATTCTGATGTGATTTCTGAATGTTTGGAGGAAACATCCCAACTTTGAGGGGAGGTTTTTTGCAGTCTGGGAAGGGATTTGGTTCAATTAATGAGAAGGGAGTGGCAAGGGTAAGAAATTAATTTTGTTATGAGAAATATCCACCTGAACCTGTCCAAGCCACCTTCTCAGCAATGTCTCAGTCACAGCCCTTTGGAGCCATTGGACTTTTTGGAATTCATCACCTTTGATCAGGGAATAGCTTCAGATGAGATGGCAAAAAATATTAAATTAAACATTTCATCCAGACCAAGCTCGTCCTGTAATACAACATCAAACTGCCAGCTTTCCACTGTCTTCTGGTGTTTATTAAAAAAATCTCCTCCTTAAAATTATTAATTCTTTCATTTACCTCCTTTAATTTCATTCCACTAATGACTGCAGTCGGCAGAAGCTCATCAGCATCTTTAATTACAGCTCAGCCTCATTCTGGACAAGCAGACAAAGCCTCCAAGCAAGACTTTTCAGAGATATCAGGAGTTTTAAGGGGTGACAGGAGGTTGAGTCACCCAGAGCCCTCAGGGGAAGCTTTCCAAACCTTCTTCCTTCAGGGTGTCTAAACCACACCTTCGTCCCAATCCAGGAGGAGCAAAGGCACGCCTGATAAAGCTCAGCTTTGTCTTAAAACACCCTAAGAGAGGGTTGGAACTAAAAATTCTTTAAATTTTAGTCCTTTAATCTCTCTGTCCCAGGCTTGCTTCCCAACCCAGCAAATTCCAAAGGGAGAAACGCCCCCCATCCTTCTGCGCCTCCCCTCCCAAACTCACTGGGGCTGAGCTCAGCTGCCAGGAGATGCTGCACCCCAAAAAAGGATTCCCCAATTGCTGCTTCTTTCCCTCCACATTTCCCCTAGGAACCTCAGCTGAGCTATCTTCTTTTAAAACACTTTTCACAAATAAAACATCTTTAAAAATTCCCTGTTTATGTCCCAGCAGGAGGCACCCATTGCAGGGTCCCTTTCTGCCTTGGATAAGGGGTCTCAGGCTCGGTTTTAAAAGTTTTCCACCACCGAAATCTGACTCGTTCTCCTTTGAAATTATTTGCGTGGTTTTTTCTGGAATTGGGGACTTCCAAAGGCACTGGAAAAGGGGCTGGGAGAGCAAAGAAGGCCAGGCAGACTCGGAGGGTGATGCAGCACGAATTTAATGGGTTGAGGAAGGGAAGGAAGCAACGAAAAAGTCAGGAGTACATTTCCATGGTTCAGTAAGGACAGAACCCACTCAGACACACTCAGCGAGCAGAAATCTTCCTTCTTCATCAACGAACAACCTGTGCTAATCCAGCCATGCACAACAATTGCCAACAATTAATATTTTGCCTATTATCAAATACAAAAAAAGAAAAAAAAAACAAAACAAAACAAAAAAGCAGGACAAGACATTTGATCAGAAACACGAAGTAAAGCACAACAAAAGACAAGCAAAGGCCTGGTCTGGGGAGATGCCAAACTCCCACAGCTCCTTTAACTCCAGGCTGGGGGCATCTCGTGTGGCACCCAAAAACCGCGGCCGTGAGCTCAGTCCTGCTCCAGGGACGGGTCGGGGTTCAGCATTCCTGGTCTTCTCCTCCCTCCTTAGCAGGGCCCGTAGAAGCCGCTGCGGGAGGCGTTGTAGCGCCGGTAGGGCCGGCTGTAGCCACTGCCCAGCCCGGGGTAGCCAAAACCCCCAAAGCCCCCAAAACTCAAGGAGCTGCCCCCTGAGTTGATGGGGACACCCCCAGCGCTCAGAGCGCTCCCAACGGCCGCGGACGCCGAGGATCCCACGGTGGTGTTCTGGGGGAAGGAGCTGAGGATGGGCCCGGGCAGGGTGACCACCACGGGGGACGGCTGGATGACCACGGTGGAGTCCTGGCACTGCCGGACACAGGGCTCGTTGCAGCTGTTGGCCAGCGGCGTGGGGCCGCAGGAGGTTGGAGCACAGAGGTCGTAGCAGGACATGGCTGTGGCCAGAGGGAATTCTGGAATACAGGAGCTGAGTTACACCGATGTTTATCAGCAGCTCTCCAGGGGTCCTTTCAGGGTTGGGAATTGGGAAGGAAATTGGATTTTTAATGCTGTTGGTGTTCTGGCCTTAGCTGAAATTTCTGCGTGGGCTCTGGTGGGACGTGGTCACGCAACTGAACAGGCCCAAGAATTCACTGCTGATATTAAAGTGCAGCTTCACAACCTTAAAACTGCCTTGGATCCCCAAACTGAATAAATAACCCTTTAATAAATAACCCATTTAATATATAACCCATAGCCATTTAACTAACGTGGCTAATTAATGATTTTTATAACTCGCCACCAACACAAAACTCACTCTCTGCTATAAAACCCCTTCCTCCCTCTGAGATGAAACTGCGGCAAGAGGAGTGAGGGAAAAGCTACAAAATCAAGGCTTCAGAAAGAGAACAAAAGGTTCAAACTCACCTTGCTCGCGAAGGCAAAGGAGGGAAGAGAAGTGGCTGGGGAGCCGGGAGTTGCTCTGGTTTTTATACCGAGTTTTGAGTTGCCCAACAACTTGGGCCACTCTTTGTGCAAGAAGTGATTTATGGGCCACGACTGATTACAGGGTTTTTTGCCTCAGTATTTGTGTTTTTTACTGCTTTGCTTCCTTATCTTGTGGTTTGTCTATCTGACCACAGGGTGCTTTCATCTTAAAATATTCCAGGCCGGGTTCATTCCTGGGAACACTGCAGGGATTAATTCAGCGGGATTTATTCAGCCTTCAAACCCCTTTGGGATCTGCTTGGTGTCATTAAAGGAGATTAGGCCTCATTTGCATAATGCAGCGCCCTCCTCTGCAAGGTAAATCCTGGGGGAATTCATGGAGAAATGCAGGTTTTGGAAGGCAGGTCACAGGTGTTTCCAGCTGCTTTCCACAGGCTCCATGAGGTTGGAGAAGACCTCCAGGACCATCGAGGTGTTCCCAACCCCAACCTGGTCACCAGCCCAAAGTCTGTTCATTCCTCAGACGCCTCCAGGTGTAGAGAGGCTCTTTGGAAAAAAGAAGGAATTTTTCCACAGAAGAGACTGCCCGGGGAAGTTTGGAGTCCCCATCCCTGGAGGTGTCCCAGGAATGAGGGGACATCAAGGGATCAATCACAGGTTGGGATTGGTGATCCCAGAGCTCTTTTCCAACCCCAAATCCACGAGCAGTCCTGGATGCAGGGATTAACCCCGAGGTTCTCACTCTGCTGGCACATCCACTCCCGAGACATGCAAATCACATTTAAATTAGGGCTGTCTCTGTGGGGATCCCCTGGGAACAGAAACTCGTTTGGCTTGGGCAGAGCTTCCTGAGGACTTCAAAGTTTATCAGCAGCTTTATTGGAGTGCCACCATGCAAATGTCCCATCCTGGGCACATTTCAGATCCCTGACCTAGATCTGAATTCTTGTATTTTATTTAATAAGATGTTACAAAGATTTGGGGGTGCAGGGCAGTAATTGGGCTGTGAAATTGATGCCATTGTTTCTATCTGCAGGAATTACAGCTGCTTTATTTTAAATCAAAAAGGAAAAGTTCAAGGTTTGGCTCAAGCCATCTCATATTTCAGAAGGATTCTCAAAAAAAATTCCTTGGCTGTTTTTAACCTGTGCATTCCTCACTATTTCTCAATATTTTAATGAATTAGCAGCTATTTAAAAAATTATTTTCTATTTTTCCTAATATTTCCAGGAGTTAGTTGAGGAATTAACTTACATCGCATCATCCAGGGTTTCTTTTCATCTTTTTAAAAATTTTCTTCGTAGTTTTTATTCCTTCTTCATCCAAGCTTTGCTTGGAAAACACAAAGCACATTTCAAATCCAGGTGTGAATTTAAAAACAGATCTGGCAACATTTCAGATCTGTTTGGAGACTTCCTTGTAAGTAATTACAATAAATATTGTTCCAACTAAAGCCTTTATTTTATTGTACTCTCAGAATGACTTAATGGCCTGATTTTGAGATGAATTAAAGTGAGCAAATAAAGAGTTCACAGATTTTTGTCATCAAGGCCAGACCTAAATATTCAGATTATAATTAAGACTTTTTGCATAATGTGAGAACATCCTCCCGAGACACCTGTGAGTGACTGAACATCTGAAAAAAGAGATCTTTAATCAAAATGGAACTGGGAGGTTACTCCCAGTCATCCCTGGGTAAAGTCTCCAGGCACAGAGGTGACCCCAAAATCCATGGAGAAGCAGAGGGAATTTCCCTGGCAAGAGCGGCATCTGCAATTCATTTTGAATTGTAATTAATTAGCTCGTTATGAAGAATTAGTTCCTCAAAGGCTAGGAGCCTCTTGTAAAATTCTTGCAGCTCCTGAGTTTCCTCCTGAGTTTTGCTTTTCTCTCAGTAATTCTGGACTGAGCCCGTGAGGACTTTGTGGAGCCATTTGAGTTCCCACCATAATCCAGGTCAGTTCCAGAACTAGACACAATTCTAGAGGTGGACACGATTCCAGAACTGGACACAGTTCTAGAGCTGGATGTCATTCCAGAGCTGGACACAATTCCAGAGCTGGACACGATTGTAGAGCTGGACACGATTCCAGAGCTGGACATGATTCCAGAGTTGGACGCTGTTCTAGAGCTGGACATTATTCCAGAGCTGGACACTATTCCAGAACTGGACACGATTCTGGAGCTGGATACCATTCCAGAGCTGGACATGATTCCAGAGTTGGACACTGTTCTAGAGCTGGACATTATTCCAGAGCTGGACACAATTCCAGAATTGGACACGATTCTGGAGCTGGACACCATTCCAGAGCTGGACACAGGTCCAGAGCTGTACATGATTCCAAAGCTGGACAGAATTCCAGGTGGAACCTCCCCAGAGTGGAGCAGAGGGGCAGAATCCCCTCCCTGGATTCTTGGGGTTGCCCAACGTGGATTTGGGACTTTGCCCTTTGGCTTGGCCCAGTCCCACCTCTCCAGCTCATCCAGCTCCCCCTGGATTGGGAATTGTTTGAACCCCAAGGTGTTCCTGTGGTTTAAGGTGTTTAATTCAGCCCCTCTGGCCACGTCTGCCTGGAATTCGGAGGTTTTGCAACCACCCCCTGTTCCTGGCTGGAATGTGCTGCCCAACCCAGGCAGAAGAAGCTGTGGATGTGTGGTCTGAGATGGTTTTTGGGGTAGGCAGAGTCTGCGACCTCACCTCTCCTCAAAGAACCCCCCTGAAGGCACAGGGAGATGTGAAATCCTCCATTTTCACACCCAACTGGAGCTCATTTCCTTGTTAATTTTATTCAGATTCTGTCACGAAACAACTTTAAAATCACTCAGGTTTGGGGTTTGCTTTGGCATCTTAGTCTGGGCTAATAAACTTACACAATTTCTGTTATGATTTCTGGTTTTGTCCAAAAATTAATGTCACTCACTCCTGGATGGATTTGCAGAGAATTCCTGCAGGGAGCTGGGGTAGTGTGGAATTCCCAGCTGGAATTCTGCTGGGAACAGCAGAAAAGAGCTCCAGAAATTAATTCACACTCGAGGGGAGAAATTATTTACTCACCAGAACCTCTGCAAAACAACACACCCAAAACGGGAGGGTTTTGTTTGTTTTTCAGACCTGTTTTTCGCGAGCTTTCAAATGCAGATTTTAATTACATTTCAAATTGGATGAGTGTAATTAGTGCTGCCCTGGGTTCCAGCTCCACCTTCCTCACAGAACAAGGTTTGGTGCCACCCAGGCTGGTGAATTTGAGGTTCTGATCCATCCCCTGGGAGCCAGGATTTGACAGTGTTAATTGTGATAAACCCCATGCACAAAGTGGGTTTTTTCCATCTAAGCCCCCTCTCTGTCATTCCAGACCCACCCCTCTTGTCCTGTCACTCCCTGCCCTTGCCCAAAGTCCCTCTCCAAGCCACAGCCAACCCAAACGCCCACAATCCTGCATTTCTCTACCCAAACATGAACTTTAATATCATTTCCATGCCTGAGCCACCCCCATTCCTGCCCGAAATCCCAGGAAGTTGCGAGGATGTGCAGCAATTTTCACGACAAATTAAACACGAAGCTGGATGTTGGAGATTAATTCAAATTTTGGGGGTTAGAGGCTGTGTGGTGTCAGGAGAAGCTGCACCCATCTCTTCATCCCATTTATCACAGCTGGATTTGTCCCTGCTGGAAATTCCTGCATGGAAAGGATGCAAAAAACTGGGATGGGGAAAACTCAGCAAAAGATAGGAATTAACTCCAAATGAGGAGGCTTTGTACAAAGACTGGGCTTGGACTTCAGAGGAATAAAGGACTTCAAAGTTGCCATTTCTCACTAATGGCTCAAATATGCAAAGTTTTGGCTCCCCGAGGTTATGGGGGATCTGGGCGCCTGCAACCCCTGGGTAAAAACTTCAATCGAAATTGGTGAGTCTAGAGAATTCAAAGGACTTCACCTAATTCAAGGTAAACACCTTCAAAAACTTTAATTATTTTATTAAACTTTTCTATCACTTATATTTAAAAAAATAAAATTAAGCCAAATCTTCATCTCCTTAAAATCCTTTAACTCCTCCCATTTTCTCCACAAGAAGATTCTCTTCTTTTTTGGAGTCTGTTCTACAGAAAGGTTTCTCTATGAAAGGAGAAAAGGAGAAAAGGAGAAAAAGAGGAAAGGAGAGTCTTTCTCCTCCCTCTCCTCAAACTCTCCACAACCCAACAGCCCAGAATCTTTTTCGATATGTTACAAAATCCATTCCTTGTAGTAGGGATCTTTTCCAAGGAAAATTCGCTTCCTTTTCATGGGTAAAACTGAGATAACCCAGGAACGCTTCTTCTTCCTCATCCTCCCCTCCAGGCACAGAAACTTCTGCTCTTGGAGGGGAGATCCCATTTTGGGAACGGCCTCATTAACAGCCTGGCAGGGATTCCAGCTCCCTAATTAGCCCCGGAGTTCATCCAAGAGGTTTGGAGCCCTTGGATGGAGAACCAGGACACACCAACCCTGGCTCGTGGAGTTTGGCACTCCCCACACTCAATTAACGCCTTTGGAGCTCCCGGGACAGGTGAGGCACCAAAGACTTGACAAATTACTGCGTGAATTGAAATTTGTTGTGTTGTGTTGGCTCCAGAGCCCTGGGTGTGATGGAACAAAGGGTTGAAATGAACGCCGGGTCCCAGAGATGAAAGAAGCTCTTTGAGTGAGGTTTTTCATCTCATGCCAGGCTGGGACATAAACCATGAGCAGTTTAACTCCTGGGGACAGCTCAACCTGCTGCAGACATTATTTGTATAACTGGTTTATTGGAATGCCCCAAACCTTCCCAACAAGAGAATTTCTTCCCCTTTTTTCCCCCCATAATGGAGTGGTTTAGTGCCTTTGGTGGCTGTTGTAAATCTAAATCAGATCCTGGAGGTGCTCGGAGTTCTCCACACTCTGAGCTGAAGATTCTGCACATTCCCAACCTTCCCAACTCCCCCAGACTATTGCTGATCTACTCAGTGATAAATTTCACCTAAAAAAATGAAACTGAAAAAGTTTCAAATAAGAACAGGAGGGGAGGGAAAAAACCATCAGGAGACTCAGGAGATTATGATAAAATCATAATTTTATTAATCCCAACAAGAGCATTAAAGCCCTGCAAAGCACCAGGGGTTGGTGTGGGGGGAAAGGCTCAGCTTAGGGGGACGTGTTCCCAAGGCAGAGCTCTTCTTCCAGCCCACCCTGAGAACCACATCCCACCTACAACATAAATTTAAAACTTTACGCCAGGTAGTACCAAGTACACCGAGCAACAGAGCTACAGAGAGGACCAGAAACACCCAGGAGTAAAACAGGAGCAGTGGCCTCATTCCAGGGCCTGGTGGACTCCGTTCAGGTGGAGCTGTGGGGATCTGACCCCGCTTTGGACACCGTGAGCTCAGTCCTGCTCCAGGGACGGGTCGGGGTTCAGCATTCCTGGTCTTCTCCTCCCTCCTTAGCAGGGCCCGTAGAAGCCGCTGCGGGAGGCGTTGTAGCGCCGGTAGGGCCGGCTGTAGCCACTGCCCAGCCCAGCAACTGAGCCAAAACCCCCAAAGCCCCCAAAACCCAAGGAGCTGCCCCCCGAGTTGATGGGGACTCCCTCAGCGCTCAGAGCGCTCCCAACGGCCGCGGACGCCGAGGATCCCACGGTGGTGTTCTGGGGGAAGGAGCTGAGGATGGGCCCGGGCAGGGTGACCACCACGGGGGACGGCTGGATGACCACGGTGGAGTCCTGGCACTGCCGGACACAGGGCTCGTTGCAGCTGTTGGCCAGCGGGGTGGGGCCGCAGGACGTGGGGGGACATCGCTCGTAGCAGGACATGGCTGGGGATGAGGTCTGGAATAGAGGAGCACACCTGAGGGCAAGGCAGGAGCTGTGCCACACCTGCATTTCCTCAACTCAATTCATTTACTCATTTTAGTCCAGCTATCAGGACAGAAACTTTCAAAGGATCCGTGTCACACCTGCATTTCCTCAGCTCAGCTCATTTACTCATTTTAGTTCAGTTATCGGGACAGCGACTTTCCAAGGAGCCTTTTAGGAACTGAGCCAGGAGCTGAGGAGGAAACCAAACTCTTAAATAGAGACAGAGGCTGAAATGTCCTCTGGGCTGTCAGTGATCCTGGCAAGAACTGGCAGCAGAACAAAAGAAACAAACCTGTGTCATTAATTTAATTGTAGGATTTGGATTGCACGTCTGGACAGACCCAGCTCTGCGCACCCAGAGCGTTGGGGGAGCTGCAATTAGGAGTGAAACCCAACCACAAATGTACCTGTGGAGAGAGGTCCACGGGCAGCTGGAAAAATGAAAGGGAGGATTCGTTTCAAGGCTCCAACTTTGCCTACAAAGAGGTACAAATTTCAATGACAAATTTCAGTGTCATTAAGCAGCCTTGAAGAAGAGGTCTTTGGAATTTTTCCCAGGCAACTCTCCATGGATGTGAGAAGAATCAGGAATTCCATGGGTTCTACCTGCACCACAGCAATAAAACCAAAATTCCCTGATTTCTACGGGGTGCTCAGCTCTGCTCCAGTTTTTCCCCTTCTTTCCCTTCAACCCACAATCCCTGATCCCACTTCCCAACATTCCAGGAGATGTCTTTGAACTCTGAACAAAATTTCCACACTTGGTGACCCAGCTGACATTGGATGGAAAAGACCCTCCAAGATATAAAATGCTGCTGAAATACAACTGAGCTCCTGGATTTTCTGTTTTAATAAATAGTTGGAGTTTTAAAGGACCTTCAAAGATCCCAGAGTTCCAACCCCTTGCAGAGTTATCCCACCCATGCAATTCGTTAATCTTTATTAGTTCTAATATTTTCTATGTCATTTAACATGTCTGAAATCCCACATTTGTATAAATTTCTATCACCAACTCAAGGATCTCTATAGCCTAGTCAGGACTCCAGAAATTCCACAATTCCTGCATCAAACCACAACTTTTTAAGCAGAAAAAGTCTCATCCCCCAAAAAAAGAATCCAGCAAGCAGCAGAATACTGTGGGGAAAAAAACCAGATTATGAAAAGGCAAGAACTCAACAAACAGAGAAAGAGAAGTGGATTTGAACTAACCTTGCTCACAAAAGAGGAAAGAGAAGTGGTAGGAAGGAGTTGGGCTGAGTTGGTTTTTATACCTCAGCCCTGATGGCCTGGGGACCACAGACAGCCTTTGTACCTGGAATTAATTCCCAGCAAGTATGTCCTGAATGTCAAATGTTCCATCTGATTAAATGTTCTTTTCCTCAATGCTTATTTACTTTGTTTTTATTTCCTCCTTATCTTCTGACAGACAGATTCCGTCCTGCAGGTTCCTCTCATCTCGGGAATTAGGGACCAAATTTATTCCAGGGCCACCTTTCAGTCACAACAAAATCCAGACTCCGGCGTATGTTTGACTTTAGTCATAAAGAAAAATACTAAGAATGTCTATAATACATAATTCATCATTCCAAGGTGTTCTTTTATTAAGGGTATGAGTGTAAATCCTTAATAAATTCCTGTCTCCAGCGATGCTCACCAGGCTCTGCCTCCAGCCCGGCGTCGGAACAATCTCAATTCTGGGTTTGGGCAAGGCCCTGCCTCAAGAGCACATCCAGCCCTGAAATCCCACAGAAGGAAGGAAGGGCCAGAATTGTGGAATTCAGAGACAAATTACCACTTTATCACATGGATTTCAGATGGTTTTATGGCGCTAAATCTGGGTAACGCAGTTTGAGGCGCAGCTGGAAGAACAAGGGGACATTTAATCCTGATTTATCAGTTCTTTTACAAAGGGGACCTCTAAACCCCTCCTGTTCCCCCTCAGCTCACAAAAACACAGTCAGAATCACGGAATCATGGAATGGTTTGGGTGCAAAGGGAACCTCAAAGTTCATCCTGTGCCAATCCGTGTGCAGGGACACCTCCCATGACCCCAGGTTCCTCCAAGCCTCGTCCAACCTGTCCTGGGACCCTTCCAGAGGTGGGGAACTCATGGAACCACCTGTGCCAGGGGCTCACCACACACACAGGGAAGAATTCCTTCCCAAATCCAACCTAAATTTTCCCCTCTTTGAGTTTTACTCCCTTTCCCCCTTGTCCTGTCACTCCAGAATCTTTCTGGTTTCTTGTTGGCTCCTTCAGGTCCTGGAAGGCCACAATGAGGTCACCCCAAAGCTTGGAAAGGTCCTCAGAGTTTTGTTTTTTTTGAGATGTGAACATTTTAATTGACAATTGTTTGTAAGTGGGTCAGACTGAGAATGGCACACAAAGAGTTTTGGCTCCTCTTGGATTTGATCTCAAATCCCAAGGCAGCCACAAGTGAACAAATTGCTAAGGAGCTGGAAAAAAATTGTCTTTATTAGACTGTGCTTGAAGTAATTTCATGTTGACATTATTAGAGTCTGTCTAAAAGTACCAGAAATTAAAAGTACCCATAAATTGAGAAGATGAAAGAATTTTTTAATGGGTAGATGATGCTTCTCACGCAAAGCCAGCCTAAACATAGACTGGGAAACAAAAGCAGGACAATTCCTTTATCAGGAAAAGGTTCCACTTGCAAAAATATGTGTGGGAACTAATTAATGCAAAAAAAAAAAAAAAAGATGCTTCAAAAACCCCATAAAGTCAAAAATATCTATGGAGTTATCGCACCTGTTTTTCCACCTCAACATCCATGGGGGACATGGCTTCCAAACCACATTCACATTCTTCAGAAATTGTTTATCCGGTGATTTCAGTCATTGCAGGTGATGGATCAGACCCTTAAATGTACAAAATTCGGCTTGAAATGGAACTGAGCAACTCCATTTAATAAAAACTTCAATGTCCTGCACAACCCCCCTGCTGTACTGGGCTGGGAAGGTTCTGGAACGTGACTTTTTTCCCTTTTTTTCCCTTTAGGTCAGAAAGGGGAAATTTTGGGGTTTATTTCCCAGATTATTCACTCTCCCAAATTCACTTTCTCCACTCCTTGTGCTCTGCGTCCATTTGCATCGAGGGATTAATAGATAAAATAGATTGATTAGATAAAATACATTAAATAGATAGAATAGATAAAATCGATTGAATAGATTAAATTGATTAAATGGATTAAATAGATTGAATAGATTAAGCAGATTACATGGTCTGTTGATGGTAGGTACAGAATACAAATCCCTTACATATGTTTCAATAAAAACAGATTTAAACTGGCTTTTAAATCTGTTTTTATTGAAACATATGTAGGGGATCTGAAAAATACTTTTTAATTGATATTGCATCAATTTCACACCATAATAGCACAGAAACCTTATGTGTAACATTTTTATCAGCAAGTGCCCTATCTTGGGTGTCACTTAAGTTGACCACAAGGTCATTTTTGTATTAAAAAAACTAAAAAAATCAGTCTGATCGTAAATACAACTGCAGCAGTTCTGCTGCGCGGAACCCCGCCGCCCTTGGGTTCCTCGCGGATCCCAGGGAACAACTCATCCCACCAGTCCCTCTGATTAATTCTTTGGAAAATTTGCCCATGGAAACCTCTTTTCCAGCCCAGGCTCCTCTCAGTCTGGGACATTTTCATTCCCAGCTTTCGTTTTTTGGCATTTCTGCCTCGAGCCGCAGGCGGAAAGGGGCCCCAATGGAGTTCCTCTGCTCCCCGTGACCAGGGAATGGCTGGAGCAGTGCCAGGGGGGTTTGGGCTGGATTTTTCTGGAAAATTCTTCCCCCCAAGGGTGCTGGGTGCTGCCCAGGCTCCCCAGGGAACGGGCATGGCCCCA
Source organism: Zonotrichia leucophrys gambelii (assembly GCF_028769735.1). Lineage (NCBI taxonomy): Eukaryota > Metazoa > Chordata > Aves > Passeriformes > Passerellidae > Zonotrichia > Zonotrichia leucophrys. Next base: position 3,275,003 of record NC_088194.1, on the reverse strand, counting down.
GGGCTGATCCAGGATGTTTGGGATGTTGGGATTTTGGGGTTTTGTTTTGAGTGTAGGACCAGGAGCCGGGTTGGATGACCTTTGAGGGTTTCTTCCACTGAGGATATTTTAGAATTCTATCCCATTTTTTGCTGAACTCTTCTCATCTCTTCTCATCCCAAATTTGCAAATTGGGATTAAAAATAAAATAATTTTTATTAAACTTTAAACAAAGCACAAAACTTTTGAATATAAAACCCCACCTCTTTTGCCTGTGCTGTGGGCATTTGGACTGGCTCCACACCTGAATGTCAGGAGCCTTCCCCCGAGTTCCTCAAATATTTATATCTCAGTTCCAGGATGTTTTTATTTTCAAATAGATTTTATTTCATGGTTTTATTTTTCTTCGATCTTTTTTGGTTGCCACCATGGCAAGTGTTGCTTCTGCCATATTAATATTCATTCAGATTCTCAAGAGTTTCAAAGATGCCAAATAGGAAAAAAGATCTAAAATCTCTCAAGCTTAAACACCACAATTACACTTTTAAATATCCACAGAGGTTATATGAAAAAATTGGGGGAAAATATCCTAGAAAGAGAAATATATTTGAGAACCAGTTCAGTACTTCTCAAGAGTGTAAAAACCAATGAAGTTATTTTTATCAGATAAGTTGTGGTGACTTTTGGATGCACATTTTCCTCTGTGAAATCCTTGCATGGATTTGCACATAATTCTGCCCCAAGGGGAGGTAAAAAGGAGAGAAAAACCACAATGAAACTCAAAATCAGATGCAACATCAGTTTAATGATAAACAGACAAGTAGCATTCAGCAAAAACAAAGGGAAAATATATATTTATGAAGGGAAAAGAAACCATTCCAACTGAGAGACAGAAAGCAAGGCTCCACCTTTCCTTAATTCCTCAATAAAATCCCTCCACTGACTGCTGGCAATCACAGCATCAAACCGCCATGAAATGCAAAATCAGAGACAAGGAAACTCATTCAAAAGCAGGATTTTCAAGGCTGAAACAGGCTGGCCACGAGACCAGACAGCACCTCCCTCCTTCCCTCCTTGGCAGGAGGGCTGGAGAGGACCAAAGCCTCTGGAAAGGCTGGCCAGCAGCTCCAGGGGACACTTGGCCTGGCGAGGCACTCGCTGGACGTGCGGCCCGGCTCTAGCAGGGCAGGCACCTGCGGCCGCAGTAGCGGCCACCGAGGCCGGAGAGCCCCGAGAGCCCAAAGCCCCCCGAGTTGATGGGCACTCCCTCCTCGCTGAGGATGCTGCCCACAGCGGCGGAGGTGGAGGATCCCACGGCGGTGTTCTGGGGGAAGGAGCTGAGGATGGGCCCGGGCAGGGTGACCACCACGGGCGAGGGCTGGATCACCACGCGGGAGTCCTGGCACTGCCGCACACAGGGCTCGTTGCAGCTGTTGGCCAGCGGGGTGGGGCCGCAGGGCCGGCACAGGTCGTAGCAGGACATGGCTGGGGCTGCAGGAGAACCTGGAGAAGGCAGGGAAAGAACCCACGGGGTGTGAGGCACTCAGGGAGATGCTGCTTGCAGGAGGAAACACAGCCTGGGCAGAAGGGACAGCCTGGAGAGGGAGCAAGGGAGGAACCCAACAGCCCTGAGCCCAGAGAGTTCCCGGCAAAGAAATCCCAACATCTCCCACCTCTCCCCAGCAAAAAACGATCACAAAAACCTGGGGAGAGCAGAATCAAGGAGAAAGACTCTCAGAGAGCACTGTGGAGAGGCAAAGATTCCATTGAGGATGAGAAGAGAAGAGAAGAGAAGAGAAGAGAAGAGAAGAGAAGAGAAGAGAAGAGAAGAGAAGAGAAGAGAAGAGAAGAGAAGAGAAGAGAAGAGAAGAGAGGAGAAGAGGGAGGCCAAGGCCCTCGCAGCTCACCTGTGTCACCAAGGAGGAGAAGACAGGAGAGGTGGATGAGGGATCCTCTCTTCCCCTGCCTTTTATACTGTCCCACACAGCCCAGGGCCCACGGGCACCCTCAGCACATGGAACGTGTTTACCAAGCTCATCCTGCATGCAAAACATCCCCATTAGAGAAATGGGGACACTGCAATGCTGCTTTTTCATTTCCCTGTGCAGGACATGCCCAGTCAGCCTCCCAGGCTCCTTTCAAGTGCCAGGATTAGAGGCCAAAATGTGTCTGGGGGCAGTGCCACGTCAGCAGGGCCGGGTGATGCAGCCAGTGCTGAGGAGTGTCCGACATCCCAAATAATTTCAGTCCTTTGCCCTCCAGGGCAGGACTTTAAAGTGTTTCCTGATGATGGGGCCAGGCTCCTCAGGGCCCTGAGGCTTCACCCTGGCCATTCCCCTGCGAGGGTCAGCTCTGTCCCTCATCTCTGTCCATCTCCAGGCTGGGCATCGCTGATCTGGCCTTGGCAGGGGTGGCCCAGGGGGGGTTTGGACTCACCATCCCTGGAGGTGTCCAAGGGGAAACGACATGGCATTCTGTGCTTTGTGCTCTGTGACAAAGTGGGGATGGATCTCAGGTGGGAATCGATGTTCTGGGAGAGCTTTTCCAATCCCTGTAATCCCTTCATGTGAGGGACAATCCCCAGTCTGGCCCTGTGGTGCCAATGTCCAGCAGAGGACATGGTGCTGCCTTGGCACTTGAAAGTCCTGCCCTGGAGGGCACCAGATGGTCAGTGGGACTCTTCTCAGCCCTGGCTGCATCTCCCAGCCCTGCTGACAAATCATTTTCCCTGGAAATATTTTGGCCTCTAATCCTGGCACTTGAAAGGAGCCTGGGAGGCTGACTGGGCACGTCCCGCACAGGGAAATGAAAAGGCAGCGTTGCAGGGCAAAAATAAAAACACTAATTTTTGTAATTGGGATGTTTTGCATGCGAGATGAGCTTGGTAAACACATTCCCTGTGCAAAGACTGTCCCTGGGCCTGGGGCTGTGTGGGACAGTATAAAAGGCAGAGCAAGTGCAGGATCCCTCATCCACTTCTCCTGCCTTCTCCTCCTCGGTGACACAGGTGAGTGCTTTCCTCTCTTTCCATTTCTTTTCCTCTGTCTCTTCTGCTCCCACCGGGACTTTGCCTCAGTTTTGTTTTGCTAGGGCACTCTCCATTCTCTGTGCAACACTGGAGGGAGGTGGGAGAAGGTCTTGTCTGTGGTTTTAGGGTCCTCTTGGGGACTGCAATTCCCTGTCCTTTCTATCTCCCTCTCAGGGCTGTCTCTTCTCCCCAGACTCTGCTCTTTCTCCTATGAGCAGCATCTCCCTGAGTGCCTCACAAACCATGGGTGCTTTCCCTGCCTTCTCCAGGTTCTCCTGCAGCCCCAGCCATGTCCTGCTACGACCTGTGCCGGCCCTGCGGCCCCACCCCGCTGGCCAACAGCTGCAACGAGCCCTGTGTGCGGCAGTGCCAGGACTCCCGCGTGGTGATCCAGCCGTCGCCCGTGGTGGTCACCCTGCCCGGGCCCATCCTCAGCTCCTTCCCCCAGAACACCGCCGTGGGATCCTCCACCTCTGCCGCCGTGGGCAGCATCCTCAGCGAGTCCGGGGTCCCCATCAACTCGGGGGGCTTTGGGCTCTCGGGGCTCTCCGGCCTCGGTGGCCGCTACTGCGGCCGCAGGTGCCTGCCCTGCTAGAGCCGGGCCGCACGTCCAGCGAGTGCCTCGCCAGGCCAAGTGTCCCCTGGAGCTGCTGGCCAGCCTTTCCAGAGGCCTCGGGCCCCTCCTGACAAGGAGGGAGGCAAACGTGCCCACCTGAGGCTTCTGCTTGTCCTGCTTTCTCCTGCGCCTCCCCGGGCCCTGCTCTGCTGGCCCAGGGGCTCAGCCCCAGCCCAGCCCAGCCCCGGGCTCCTGCTGCTCCCGCTGGCCCCGTGCCCGGGCCAGGCAGACGTGTGTCCCACTGCTGGCCATGCCTGCCTGCCCACCCCTGCTTTGGTTCTGTCTTCACACTCAATAAAGTTCACTCTGCATTGGAACTGGAGTCTCCTGGACTTCCTTTCGTTTTGGGATCCCCAAATAAAGCTGCTCCATGGGAGAGGTCACAAAATCACAGTTTTTGGGGTTGGAATACACTTCCAGAGGTTACGTGGCCCAACCCTTGCTCAGGTGGGACAGTCTTGAGGGAGTTGCTTTAGATGCCAATGGCTTTTCAATCCATCCAAGGATGGACACCCCATAATAACGTCCCTGGTCCATGTGTTCCATCACTCAGTAGAAAACGTTTCCTCGAACACCTTCCATGTCCTGTGGGAGAGGTTTTACACAGACTACTGTGAGCCAGAGAGAAGTTTGAGAAGAGGATCCGTGTTCAACCCTGACAGAATTTCCTACCAAGGTCATTGACACAGAAACCGAGAAAGAAACATGGAGAAATGAGAGAAACCTGCAACTGCCTGTTCCAATTAACACTTTGCTTGTGTTTCCTGACCAATGAGTAAACTTATGAGTTTTGTAAGAATGTCTAAAAAGCATTCATGCTATAATAAAACCCGGCTTGAAACCTTCTGAAAATGGAGTGTTACTCTGTGTTGAGAACATCTCAAAGGCAATGTCCTTCATCCAACAGAATCTCAAGGAGTTGTTACCCTTCACTTCTGCCACCATAGCATCCCCTGTTCCCTCCTGTCCCTCTCAGAGGGCTCAGGGCTGCAGGCACAGCTCAGGAGGTCACTGGGACATGTTGGACATGAGGAGAACATTGCTGGAGTGTTGAGTTGTGTGGGTGGTGATGCAGAGGAGGACAAGGTGCTCCTGCTTCCTCCCACACCTGCTTCTCCCTGTCATTCAGGGAATCACAGAACTGTGGAATATCCAGATTGGAAGGGACCCAGAAATCATCAAATCCAACTCCTGACCCAGCACAGACACGCCAAAATCCCACCCTGTGCCTGAGGGCATTGTCCAAACACAAGAAGTGACCTTCACTCCACCTGGAGCAGAAGAATGGAGAGGTCCAAGAACATTCCAGGGAATGGAGGGATCCAAGACCATTCTAGGCATGGAGGGCAGGGAATGGAGGTCTCAAAGACCATCAAGGGCAGCCCCTCAGTGCTGACCGCGGGACGAGGCCAGGCCAGGTGGACCCTGCATGTCTGAGTGTGCTGACAGGATGGAAGAGGAGCCCGTGATCTCGCTGTCTGCTTGCCTCCAGTGTTTTCCTGCTGACATTCCCAGACCATGAGTCCTTCTGATGTGTTTTGATGTCTCCTTGGAGAGCTCTGCAGGCTCTTTCCACTGCCTGCTGTCGAGTTTGGGTGTAGGCTCCCAGAAGGGTTGTGGAAATTTGGGGATGGAGAAGGAGCAGTGGAAAAGGGCCAACAAAGACACTTGGTGCTGGGTGGAGCTGGTGGGAGCAGAGTTAAGGTGTGTTGGAGAGGATTTTCTGCTTTTCAAACATCCTCCTGTTGTCTCGAGGATGCTGGGGGCTCTCCACGAAGGCATGAAAGGGCAGAGAGCGCATGGATTTGTCTGGATGTGAAATCCCTGATTCTTCAGAGTGTCCAAGGTGGTAGGGAAGTTTACACCCAGCTCTGCTGGACTTGAGTATTTGGTTACCCAGTAGATGAGGTGACTCCTGTCACTGAAAACACATTTTAAAGCGTGGCTTGTTATTTTAGGGGTGCCAGAAAAAATGCCCTGACCATTCTGGGAGTTCTAAAGTGAGGCCCTGGAGGGCAAAGGGCCTGGAGTGCCCTGGTGAAATAGGACAGTCCCCAAAACCAGCTGCATCACCCGGCCCTGCTGACGTGGCACTGCCCCCAGACACATTTTGGCCTCTAATCCTGGCACTTGAAAGGAGCCTGGGAGGCTGACTGGGCATGTCCTGCACAGGGAAATGAAAAAGCAGCATTGCAGTGTCCCCATTTCTCTAATGGGGATGTTTTGCATGCAGGATGAGCTTGGTAAACACGTTCCATGTGCTGAGGGTGCCCCGGGGCCCTGGGGCAGTGTGGGACAGTATAAAAAGCAGAGGAAGAGAGGATCCCTCATCCACTTCTCCTGTCTTCTCCTCCTCGGTGACACAGGTGAGCTGCGAGGGCCTTTGCCTCCCTCTTCTCCTTCCCTTTGTCTTTGCCTTCATTGCCAGCCTTGCTGCTGCGCAGCTCTTGCAGAGAACTTTGCTCCCAGATCCTTCTCCCAGCCCCTGCTCACTGTGAGGAGTTGGGAGAAGCTCTTGGGCTCTTTGCAGGACGCCATGGGGATGGGGCTCCTGATCCTTTCATCCTCTCTGTTCCCCGTCCCTTCCCTCGGCCTCTGCTCCTTCTCCTGCTGAGGCCGTGCCTCACCTTCTGCCTGTGCCTTCTCCAGGTTCTCCTGCAGCCCCAGCCATGTCCTGCTACGACCTGTGCCGGCCCTGCGGCCCCACCCCGCTGGCCAACAGCTGCAACGAGCCCTGTGTGCGGCAGTGCCAGGACTCGCGGGTCATCATCGAGCCATCCCCTGTGGTGGTCACCCTGCCCGGGCCCATCCTCAGCTCCTTCCCCCAGAACACCGCCGTGGGATCCTCCACCTCCGCCGCCGTGGGCAGCATCCTCAGCGAGTCTGGGGTCCCCATCAACTCGGGGGGCTTTGGGCTCTCGGGGCTCTCCGGCCTCGGTGGCCGCTACTGCGGCCGCAGGTGCCTGCCTTGCTAGAGCCGGGCCGCACGTCCAGCGAGTGCCTCGCCAGGCCAAGTGTCCCCTGGAGCTGCTGGCCAGCCTTTCCAGAGGCCTCGGGCCCCTCCTGACAAGGAGGGAGGCAAACGTGCCCACCTGAGGCTTCTGCTTGTCCTGCTTTCTCCTGCGCCTCCCCGGGCCCTGCCGTGCCCTGCTCTGCTGGCCCAGGGGCTCAGCCCCAGCCCAGCCCAGCCCTGGGCTCCTGCTGCTCCCGCTGGCCCCGTGCCCGGGCCAGGCAGACGTGTGTCCCACTGCTGGCCATGCCTGCCTGCCCACCCCTGCTTTGGTTCTGTCTTCACACTCAATAAAGTTCACTCTGCATTGGAACTGGAGTCTCCTGGAGTTCCTGCCCTGCTGGGATGTGCAGCTCAAGCTGCTCCATGGGTGGGGGGTGATGGCCTGAGGGTGTTTGGGTGGTTAAAGGCCAGGGTTGGACCTTTCTCACACCTGGGCAAGGTGAGAACCTCCAAGGCAATCGCTGGAAGTGCCATAGGGCAGTGGAGGGTGTGTGGCCTTGTGTGAGTGTGCACAGGGTGACCAAGAGTGCCCTAGGGGACATCTGAGCCAGGCTGAGGTTGGGGATGTGCTGAGGTGGGTGTGTGACGAGGACATGGAGCTGGGATGGGCACACAGGGACCATGATTCCTCCTCTGAGGGTGTGTGGCCTTGTGTGAGTGTGCACACGGTGACCAGGAGTTGCCCCAGGGGACATTTGAGCCAGGCTGAGGTTGGACAACTTCCCGCTCATGAGTCAAGCCACTGACCCAACGTTTCTGTGCCAGTTTCACCCACCTGCCCAAGGCCATTGTTGTGTTTTGTCACCTACCCCTGGACCTTTACCTTCCCTCCTCCAGTCGTTCTCCCAAGTCCTGGATGAAGAGGGAGTTCCAAATGCGTTGAAGGGACATTTTTCCAACTGCCAAAGTCAACGTGATGCCCAATTTTCTTTTCCTGTATTCTGTGGAGTGTTTCTCCCCAGGGAATGGGGTGTGCCTGGTCCTGCAGCCACCTGGTGACAGTCAAAGCCCTATTTGGGGCATCAGTGTCTGAAATAAATCCATCCTGCCAAATTCCTCTGTCTCTTTATCTGCTGTGGAAATGTCCTCCTGTCCTTGCCCGAGCCAGGAGGGGACATTGGAGCAACAGGGTCAAAATGGAACCAGGGAAGGGAGACAACACCCCCAGGACACCCCTGAGAGATTGGGGTTGGTGGGGACACCCAGGGCTTCATGGAGACCCTCAGTGAGGAGGGATGGGTGATGGAGAAGGACAAAGGGCTGGAAATGCCTTTGTTGGACTCAGTGTTTTGCCAATGGAAGGGATTTAAGTGGAAATGCCTGGATGGAAACGTGGTGTGCGTGTTTTTTGAAGGAAATCTCTCTGTTAAATCTGCTCTTCCACACCTGGGGGTTTCTCCTGAATGTGTTTGTTTGGAGAAACTTCTCCTGTCAATCTGAGACCTCCCTTCATCCTCCTGGATGAGGAATCTGGCTTGGACCTCTGGGATTTCAGATTTTTCTGCCTCTGATGGAGCCCCAGCCTCGCTGGGATGGGAGTTTTGCCCCATTTGCCCTGAGGGGTGTCACGGTGGTGCCTGGGCAGGGCTGTCACCACTCCTGGGGACACTAGCTCTGTCCTTGCCCCTGGAAATGCAGCTCAAAGTGAGGAATCCATCCTTTCCCCATCTCTGGGGACATCCTGGCCTCTGCTGCTCCCCAGGCTGGGTTTGTGGGCACTGCCAGCCCTCAGCTGCTCCCTGTGTCCTGCTTGGAAACATTCCTGAGTATTTGGGACCGGATCTGGTCAGAGGCAGGGGGGAAAAAGGAGTGGAGGGATGGCCCTGAGGAATGGGAGAAGGAAGAGTTTTGGAGTCAGATGTTCTCATTAAGGAGTGTTTTCTGCAAGATAATGACCCTGACTAATTTTTGTTAGGAAATAATATTTGTTGGGAAAGCAGCGTCCTTCCTTCTGGAACTGTCCTGTTCTGCTGATTGGAGACCTCCAGGCGATGCTGAAAGAGGTGAAAGGCAGGAGAAACGAGATAATTTCTTCCAAAGGCTATGTGAGATCCCAAAGAAAGTTCAAAACCAACCCATGCAGTCTCTCTGATGAATAAATGATGTCTAAGGAGGCTTGAAAAGCCTTGGAGTCACAGGGAGCAATGTCTACGGCCAGTCCCCGCCAAAGCCAGCCCTTTAATCCTGGGTTTATAATAAAAAAAACCTTCATTTATCACTCCAAAGGCTCAGAGCTGCCTCAGGAGGGGAAGATGCTGACATCACCTGGAAATACAGCACCACTCCACCCAGCTGGCTGAAACATCAGCCTGGTTCTGGCTGAAAAAACACCCTAAAAACATTTGTCCTCTAATGCTGGCACTTGAAAGGAGGCAGTTTGGCTGAATGGGCATGTCCTGCACAGGGAAATGTAAAGGCAGCCTCGAAGGGAGCGTAAACAACCTCCAGTTTACTTAATTGGGGATGCTTTGCATAAAATATGAGCTTGTTGGTAAACACGTTCCCTGTGCAGGGGCGCGTCGGGCCTGGGGCTGTGTGGGACAGTATAAAAGGCAGAGCAAGAGAGGATCCCTCATCCACCTCTCCTGCCTTCTCCTCCTCGGTGACACAGGTGAGCTGCGAGGGTCTTTGTCTCACTATTCTCCTTCTCTTCTCTTCTCTTCTCTTCTCTTCTCTTCTCTTCTCTTCTCTTCTCTTCTCTTCTCTTCTCAATCCTCAATGGAATCTTTGCCTCTCCACAGTGCTCTCTGAGAGTCTTTCTCCTTGATTCTGCTCTCCCCAGGTTTTTGTGGTCGTTTTTTGCTGGGGAGAGGTGGGAGATGTTGGGATTTCTTTGCAGGGAACTCTCTGGGCTCAGGGCTGTTGGGTTCCTCCCTTGCTCCCTCTCCAGGCTGTCCCTTCTGCCCAGGCTGTGTTTCCTCCTGCGAGCAGCATCTCCCTGAGTGCCTCACACCCCATGGGTGCTTTCCCTGCCTTCTCCAGGTTCTCCTGCAGCCCCAGCCATGTCCTGCTACGACCTGTGCCGGCCCTGCGGCCCCACCCCGCTGGCCAACAGCTGCAACGAGCCCTGTGTGCGGCAGTGCCAGGACTCGCGCGTGGTGATCCAGCCGTCGCCCGTGGTGGTCACCCTGCCCGGGCCCATCCTCAGCTCCTTCCCCCAGAACACCGCCGTGGGATCCTCCACCTCCGCCGCCGTGGGCAGCATCCTCAGCGAGTCCGGGGTCCCCATCAACTCGGGGGGCTTTGAGCTCTCGGGGCTCTCCGGCCTCGGTGGCCGCTACTGCGGCCGCAGGTGCCTGCCCTGCTAGAGCCGGGCCGCACGTCCAGCGAGTGCCTCGCCAGGCCAAGTGTCCCCTGGAGCTGCTGGCCAGCCTTTCCAGAGGCCTTGGGCCCCTCCTGACAAGGAGGGTGCCCACCTGAGGCTTCTGCTTGCCCTGCTTTCCCCTGTGCCCAGGCCAGGCAGACGTGTGTGTCCCACAGTCGGCCAGGCCCTGCTGCTGGGTCAGCCTGGCCCGGGCCCTGCCCACCCCTGCTTTGGTTCTGCCTTCACACTCAATAAAGTTCACTCTGCATTGGAACTGGAGTCTTCTGGAGTTCCTTCCATTTTGGGATCCCCAGCTAAAGCTGCTCCATGTGGGCGCTGTGATGCCCTGGGGTGTATGGGTGGGATTGGAGGGAGTGTGGCCTTGTCACTGTGCACAGGAGATGCTCCAGGGGACATTTGATCCAGGAGGGGTTTTGGACATTGGTTTATAGCTGATGAGGCAAAACGGTATTCCTTCCATTTTGGGATCACCAGCTAAAGCTGCTCTGTGGGCGATGTGATGCCCTGAGGGGCTTGGGTGGGATTGGAGGGAGTGCGGCCTTGTTATTGTGCCCCAGTGGACATTTGACTCAGGAGGGAGGTGGGACACTGGGTTTCAGTTGATGAAGGAAAACATTGACCTTCCAGAAGAGACTTCTGTGAGGATTTACAGGCACATTCCCAAAGCCTTTATTGCGCATTTCCAGCTATGAGTGGTTGTTTTCCTTTCATGCATCCAAGCACAGCATTCAAACCCTGGAGCACTGGGACAACCCAAGGTTCTGAGGTGACACGTGGCTCCCAGGGCAGGTGTGCAAAGAGAAATGTGAGTCCTGTGCCAGGTGTTGGCACAGTGGAAATGGACTGAGCATGGGTCACTCTTGTGGAGGAATCCCAGAGTCCTCTAGGCTGAAAAAAATCTCCAAGACCAAGTGGCCAGTCAACACAGCAGAGTTCTGCAGGTGTGCTCCAGACACCTGCTCCTTCAGGACACGGTGACACACAAAATGAGTCCACAGCAATTACTGCTCCCTACCACAGGACAGTTTGGGTGGGGGATAAGATGGATCCACTGCTCCCTTCTAGGCCTGGGTACAGGTCCAGACCTTGCCACCATCATTGCTGCCCTCCCTCAGAGAGGGATCATGGTCCCTGTGTGCCCATCCCTGCTCCATGTCCTCGTCACACACCCACCTCAGCACATCCCCAACCTCAGCCTGGCTCAGATGTCCCCTAGGGCACTCTTGGTCACCCTGTGCACACTCACACAAGGCCACACACCCTCCACTGCCCTATGGCACTTCCAGCGATTGCCTTGGAGGTTCTCACCTTGCCCAGGTGTGAGAAAGGTCCAACCCTGGCCTTTAACCACCCAAACACCCCCAGGCCATCACCCCCCACCCATGGAGCAGCTTGAGCTGCACATCCCAGCAGGGCAGGAACTCCAGGAGACTCCAGTTCCAATGCAGAGTGAACTTTATTGAGTGTGAAGACAGAACCAAAGCAGGGGTGGGCAGGCAGGCATGGCCAGCAGTGGGACACACGTCTGCCTGGCCCGGGCACGGGGCCAGCGGGAGCAGCAGGAGCCCAGGGCTGGGCTGGGCTGGGGCTGAGCCCCTGGGCCAGCAGAGCAGGGCCCGGGGAGGCGCAGGAGAAAGCAGGACAAGCAGAAGCCTCAGGTGGGCACGTTTGCCTCCCTCCTTGTCAGGAGGGGCCCGAGGCCTCTGGAAAGGCTGGCCAGCAGCTCCAGGGGACACTTGGCCTGGCGAGGCACTCGCTGGACGTGCGGCCCGGCTCTAGCAGGGCAGGCACCTGCGGCCGCAGTAGCGGCCACCGAGGCCGGAGAGCCCCGAGAGCCCAAAGCCCCCCGAGTTGATGGGGACCCCGGACTCGCTGAGGATGCTGCCCACGGCGGCGGAGGTGGAGGATCCCACGGCGGTGTTCTGGGGGAAGGAGCTGAGGATGGGCCCGGGCAGGGTGACCACCACAGGGGATGGCTCGATGATGACCCGCGAGTCCTGGCACTGCCGCACACAGGGCTCGTTGCAGCTGTTGGCCAGCGGGGTGGGGCCGCAGGGCCGGCACAGGTCGTAGCAGGACATGGCTGGGGCTGCAGGAGAACCTGGAGAAGGCACAGGCAGAAGGTGAGGCACGGCCTCAGCAGGAGAAGGAGCAGAGGCCGAGGGAAGGGACGGGGAACAGAGAGGATGAAAGGATCAGGAGCCCCATCCCCATGGCGTCCTGCAAAGAGCCCAAGAGCTTCTCCCAACTCCTCACAGTGAGCAGGGGCTGGGAGAAGGATCTGGGAGCAAAGTTCTCAGCAGGAGCTGCACAGCAGCAAGGCCGGCGATGAAGGCAAAGGGGAGAAGGAGAAGGAGAAGGAGAAGGAGAAGGAGAAGGAGAAGGAGAAGGAGAAGGAGAAGGAGAAGGAGAAGGAGAAGGAGAAGGAGAAGGAGAAGGAGAAGGAGAAGGAGAAGGAGAAGGAGAAGGAAAGGGAAGGAGAAGAGAAGGAGAAGGAGAAGGAGAAGGAGAAGGAGAAGGAGAAGGAGAAGGAGAAGGAGAAGGAGAAGGAGAAGGAGAAGGAGAAGGAGAAGGAGAAGGAGACAGCAAAGGCCGTTTCAGCTCACCTGTGTCACCAAGGAGAAGAATGCAGGAGAGGTGGATGAGGGATCCTGTGCTCAGAGTGGGTTTTATACTGTCCCACACAGCCCCAGGGCCAGCCTTTGCTCATGGGATGTGTTTCCCAAGCTCATCCTGCATGGAAAACACTCCCTTCCTCCAGCAGCCACCTTTGATTTGGGGCTGCAACGCTCCTTCCCCGTTTCCTTGCTGCTGGCATCCCCATTCCATGCTGGAACCTCGTTTTGTGTGACTTAATTAGAGATCAAAGGCCCCTCCTGGCCTGCACTGTTGATTCAGGTAATTCAGGCCTTTGTGGCCATCTCCTTGGAAAGCAACGTGTTTTTCCTCCTTTGTCTGGCAGTTTAGTCACTGCCTCGTCTGTCTCGTGGCCATTTCCAAATTAAAACCATGCCAGACTCATCCCAGATAGCTCCAGATTCACACAGCATTTGCATGTTTTGCATAAATGTAATTGCAGCTATTTTTCCGTGTGTTTTCAGATTGTGCCACATGTCTGGTTTGAATCTCTCATCGAGAAGGAAGCCCTGCTTTAGGTGAGAGCCCAATTAGGTCACAAACCCGGCTTGGCACTAATTTTTTTTTTAGTTTTTCCGTCAACATTCAGTATTTTGTTCCAGAAACCACCTCATGATTTATAGTTTATTGTGTCACCACCTTCAGCTTGTGTAGAACCTCCAAGCGCATTTAATAACCAAAATCGGAATTTTTTAAAATGTGTTTTTTTTCCAAGTCAGCTTCACACTTTAAGGGGGATTAATTCCCCCTTGACCCTCAGAGCAACTTCTGCAAAGTCTCCAGGAATGGTTTTTCTTTCTCTTTTTCCAGCGGAGAGCTGAATTCTGTTTTTCAGTGGAAATAAAACATTCAGCAGCTGGTGCTGGCTGTGGGCTACTGGGCAAGTTGCTTCCCTGGCCTAATTAGGGCTGGAATGAGCTCAGGTTTGATGTCCCGGCACCACAGTTTGGAGGCCACTGGTGACATCCTGACAGCGCTGCCGTAGGACAGGAATGGGAGCAATTGGGAACACAGGGCTGGTGGCATCCCTGCAATTGCTGGGACACCTAATTTTGGTTGATTTATGGCCACCCCCAAAGCCAGAACCCCAAATGCTTCATTCAGGTGGTGCAGCCAACAATCATTTCAGCTCAACTCGGATAATTTGAGCGGGTAATTTTGGCTAACCAAGGGGAAGAAGTCTCCAGCTTCAATTTTTCCGCCCCAAAACATTTCTGAGGAGAGAAATGTTTCACTTTATTCATTAAAGCAGAGCTTAGCGCATCATGATTGCAGCAAAACAGGAATTAAACTGACCATGAAGGGATAAAATTATTCAATTCCCAGACTGGGGGCTTTATTTTTAGAATTATTCGACGATTTCAGTTCAGAGAAGGACCAAATTAATTGGGAATGCTTCCTGTGGTGATTGGGGCTGAAGAAATGATCAATTCCAGGATGTGATCCATTCCAGGCCAGGCTGGATGGGATATTGAGCAACCTGACCCTGTGGGAGGTGGCCCTGCCCATGGAAGGGGTTGGGACAAGGTGATCTTTAAGGTCCCTTCCACCCCAAACCATTCCGTGACTCCACAACTAAAGGGAATTTTCTTTAGGTAGCATTTTTTTAATTTAAAAAATGAATTATTTTAGGAAGTATTTTTTAAATTAAACAAAAAGAAAAGGATGTTTCACTGGAAGCTCCCTCCCAGCAGTATCAGAACCTCCATCTCTCATTTAGCTTCACCCCACATCCCAAAGCCTCGGAGGTGTCTGTCTGCAGAACAACCGAAGCTCTTCAGCTTCTTGAAAGGGAAGAACTTCAAAGCCAATCCCAAATATTCATTAAATGGTTGAGACACACAGAGTGCATCAGCCATGGAAATATTGCAGCTACAATGCAAAATTGGGGTGGTTTTGTCACTTGGGCAACAACGTCACCCGAAATTTGGTTACTCCCCGGGCAGACAGCATTTGACAGCGTCAGAACCAAGGGTTATTAACTTTTTCATCGAAAAGTCGTTTTGTGTGTCATAATAACCTCCCACGGAGCCTCTGGAGCGGATCCAAGGCTGCTTGGGATTCTTGTGACAATTTCAGGCAGCAGCACTGGGAACAAAACGAGGTGGGGATGGGGAAAGGGGGGGTCCAGCAGGGCCCTGCTCAGGTGAGACCTCAGAGAGAGCCCAGAGGAGGCTCCAGGATGGGATCAGAGGGATGGAGCAGCTCTGCTGGGAGAACTGGGAATGTTCAGCCTGGAGAAGATTTGGGGTGACCCAATTATGGCCTTGGAGGACTTGAAGGGGCAACGAGGAACTGGGGGAGAGACAATTCCCAAGGGATGGGGTACCAGGACAAGGGGGAAAGGGTTCAGACCCACAGAAAAGAAATTAAAGTGGGATTCTGGGAAGGTTCACACCAACAGAAAGGAAATTTAGGTGGCATTTTGGGAAGGTTCAGACTGAAGGAAAGGGAATTTAGGTGGGATTCTGGGAAGGTTCACACCAACAGAAAGGAAATTTAGGTGGCATTTTGGGAAGGTTCAGACTGAAGGAAAGGGAATTTAGGTGGGATTCTGGGAAGGTTCACACCAACAGAAAGGAAATTTAGATGGGATTTTGGGAAGGAATCCTCCCTGGGAGGGTGGGGAGGTTCCAGCAGGGGTTATCCCATGGATGCTCCATCCTTGGAAGCGTCCAAAGCCAGTCTGGAGCACATAGGGATGGTGGGAATGTTCCTGTCCATGGCAGGGGGGGAATGAGATGAGTTTCACAGTCCCTCCCATCCCAAACATTCCATGATTTCCTGGGAGACCGACAGGAAATCACAGCACAAAGCCAGGGAGTGGATTTGTGAAACCCAGGGAAAGGAGTTTATTTGCTTCTCCCTGGATGCAGGTTATTCCATTAATTATAATGGAATTTATTCAATTGAATTTATTCCATTCCTGGGATTTAATTTATTCCATTCTTGGGATTTCATTTATACCACTATTGGGATTTAATTTATTACATTCTTGGGATTTCATTAATTCCATTGTTGGGATTCATTTTATTCCATTATTGGGATTTCATTTACTCCACTATTGGGATTTAATTTTGTCGACTATTGGGATTTAATTTATTCCATTATTGGGCTTCAAAATGCACGCAGCGTAGGAAATAATAAAATTCAAAAACACCTTACAAGACCAAGAATCCTGACCTGATTAGGAGCTGATTACTGGAATGACAGCTGAGCTCTGATCTGTTTATCTTTGAGGGCTTTTATTGCTCAACCCATGGGTGGCTGAAGCCAATTCCACGCTGGGGATAATGACACAGGGATGTGCAAACCATTAATGAGCACCTGGGATGGCACTTTTGGGATCAGAGTCGCTGCCTCGGGGCTCTCCCTGTCCCAACTCGTCATTTAAGAGGGATTTAAAGAGGGAAAAAAAAAATAAAAATTGTGCTGGATTAAAGGAGCAAACAAGGAGCAGGTAAAAAACAAATTTGGCTGTAGGGAAGGGCAGAGCTCGGGGACGCCGGGCACTTTCCCTGCCTCGTTACCTGGGCTGAAAGATGCAGGTTTTGGTAAAAGGACCCCAAAATGAGATCTGGAATGAGGTTTTTGTCAACCCCGGGGCAGCTCTCGGACCCTGAATGGGGGTGATGCTCAAAGAGTCGCAGAGCACGACGAGGGTGCCCAGAAATGTCCTTTATGAAAGAAAAAGGAATAAAATCCCAATTTCTGTGTGGGCAGAACAATTCCCTCAGCCTTTCCTCCATCCTCTCAGGGATACATTTATATTTATATTTATATTTATATTTATATTTATATTTATATTTATATTTATATTTATATTTATATTTATATTTATATTTATATTTTATATATACGTGTATACGTGTTATAATATTATAAAATATATATACATTATATATAAAATTATATATGTAATTATATATATTTTATTAGACATAAAATGTATATCCAAAATAATCTGAATATTGGGAGATTTCAGTAGGAAAACGGTTCATACTCCATCCCCTTTCCCCGAAAATCATTAAATTGCCCGTTTTTATTCCTATTTTCCCTTTTTAAATAATTCTTCCCATTTTTCTCTGGAATTATTCCTGCAAAAATGGGTGACTCTGCAAAGTTCCCAAGGCAACGCCAGTCCCCGGGAACAGCCCCGGGAAGTTTTGGATTTAAGGATTTCAAAGCCCTTTGCAAACTCTCATGAATGATTTATTCATGTAAAACACTCATTAGCAGCTTTTAGGGATGCAGCAGGATTGCAGGAGCACAAAGAGAGTCACAAAGTCACCCCCGAAGGACGTGGCAGGGTTGGTAATGAACATTCTCTGGTCATAAAGAGATATTTTTAAAATACATAATCAAATAAATAAATAATATAAAATAATATAATATATTAAATATATTGTATAAATATATTGTATAAAAATAAATCTATAATAAAATATAGAATAAAAATACAACCATTAAATATATTTTTATGTTTATATAAATACATTTAAATATTTGTATATTCATATAAAATATAAATATTTAATTTAATCTATTGTATATTTAATCTATTGTATTTTAATCTATTGTATATTTATAATTAATAATAAAATGTTATGAATATAATACAGTATAAATATTCGCTATATTTATAATAAATATTACTCTATTATAAATACACTAATTAATAAATAATCATATATCTTATTATAATTATCATATTAATAAATATAAATATTTTCTCTTGTTTGATTTCAATCTGAAAACTTTGGGTTTT
Source organism: Zonotrichia leucophrys gambelii (assembly GCF_028769735.1). Taxonomy (NCBI): domain Eukaryota; kingdom Metazoa; phylum Chordata; class Aves; order Passeriformes; family Passerellidae; genus Zonotrichia; species Zonotrichia leucophrys. The sequence goes on along the minus strand of NC_088194.1, from coordinate 3,257,637 downwards.
TACTTCTGTCAGATTTCCCAGAACAGGCAAATGCTGGAATTTGTTACAGAGAAAACCTGGACATTCGACAACACTGATTCCTCAGGAATTACACAAGCAGGGAATAATTGTTAAATCAAAATGTGGAGATCTTTCCTGGTTAATTCTGGATTTAGGGGAAGGGGCTCAGAGTTGAATTTTTATAAAGGAATAACAAATAAAGAACTTTGATTAAGATTTAATAAAAATGGGGGCTTGTCAGGAGAAGGAATTGAGAAAACAAAAAGATTTTTGAGTTTAATTCTGAGCCTTGCAGTCTCAGAAAAAAACCAAAAAAACCAAAAAAACCCCCAAAAACCCACCAAAAAAACCCCCAAATCTTCTGGAATTCTGGGATAAAAAACAGCCCTGAAGAAGGAACAGGAAGGTCAGAAATGCAAACAGGGCCAGTGTGACCCACAAGGAGAGAATGCAGAACTCAGTCCTGAAAAATTAATCTGGAATTAATTAACACCTCACGCACACACAAAAGGCTTCGTTAATATTTCAATTAATTGAAAAAAATTTCAACATCTTCACCCTCCTGTTTTTATTATTATTATTATTATTATTTATTTGCATGGTTTCACCCCTCTTTAACTGCTAAAAGCCGATAAACCCGTGCTGATACAATTATTCCTTGGCAGCGCGGCCTTTCCTAAGGGGTGATTTTTGAGGCGGGATTTTCATTAAAAAGGAATTATTTTCTGCCTGGGGATCATTACCCCATCCACGGCAGCAATTTGGAGGCCCCACTAATTGCAGATTTCTTAAGTGGCAGCTTCAGGTTTCGAAAGACATAAACAAAGGCCGGGGTTTTAATTAGGGATGGGGCCTTGAAGGCCTCACGCAGCTTCGGGAAACTCAGCATTTTTTTTTTTTTTGAGGGGAAAATGGAAAGAAATCAAAGTTTGCTTCTCATTCTGAGGGAGAAATTCGGGATAAAAATGTTCTGTGGGAGGGTGGAGATGTTTTGCAGGGAATTGTGGATTCTCCATCCCTGGAAGTGTCCGAGGCCTGGCTGAATGCGGCCTGTGCTCCTGGGAGGGCTTGGAATTAAATAATTTTTAAAGATCCTTCTTTAAACCACTCCAGGACTGCACAAATCACACCAGGAGAACGTGACTACGCAGAACACTTTGAAAACTGAATAATTTATTAAAATAAAACGCAGGTCTGTGTTTACTGGCGCAGATTTCCAGGCCCCAACTGGAAAAGCCATTTCAGGACACGTCCAAAAGTGCTCCCAGCCCTTCCCTAAATCCCTTCCAGGGCTTGGAGCTCCCACTTCTTCATTCCCAGGTGATCCTGGAATTTGGGGGTTCTCCTTCCTCCCACGGATCTGTGGAACCGCAGCCAAGGCCTGCAGGAGCCGCTGGAATTCAAATCTGGATTTGAAATAAATTGAAATAAATGGCAGCCCGGTTCACTGCGTGCTCCTCCGGCTGCTCCCGGGGTGACCTCGGAGGATTCATTTGCCTCCTGTGCTTCCCTACACCCAGATAATAACTGGAATTAAAATCTGCCAAAGGCGACGGAAAATCCATCTGCCAGGGAAGGGCCCAGGAGATTTTTTATAGAGGGACCAAAAATGCAGAGGGAGCAGAAATCCCCGCGAGTTCCAGAATGTTCTGCAGCACAAGGGGCTGGGAAAAGGGGAGTGCTCACAGAACGCCAGCTCCAAGTTCATCAAATCCACCCTCTGATGGATAAACCTTCAGGTTCAAGGTTTATCTGCACTTGGCCACACATTGTGTGAATTTTATATAAATGCAATTAATTATTGTCTTTAAAAAGAGTGTTAAGTGGTTAAACAGCGAGAAATGTGGGTTCTGAAAGGAAATAAAATGTAAAAATATAAGAAGCAAAAATGTAGAAACACAGAAATAAATATATAGAAATAGAAATATATAGATATATAAAAATATGCGTAAATATATGTATATATAAATACATACATAAAATATAAATCTGTAAATATAGAGAAATACAGGAATATAAAAATATAAAAATTTAAACATTTTAAAATATAAAAAAAATGAAAATATAAAAATATGTATTAGTGTCCTTTTATATCTTCATAAATGACATTTCAGCTGAATTAATCCTGTGGAACAGTTTTCTTATAACCTTAGGGTTGTTAATTAGAGTTAAATCTTGGTACATTCCCACCTGCCTTGGACACTTCCAGGGATGGGATATCCACAATTCTCATTCCTCTTTCCCAGGATTCACATCCCAAGCGAGGTGCCAGGAAGTTGAGCTGCCTCCCTTTGTTCCTAATTATTATTTACTCTCCATTTTCCCTCCCAGCATAAATTATCTGCAGCCTGAGAGGGGTCCTAAGGCAAAAGCATTTGTGGGCACTTGGGAACAAAAGGGTTCGGGCTGATCCCAAGGGATTTATGCAGATTTGGGCATCAGGGGTGAAACAGGGAGGTGGAATTGTGCTTTTAAGGGTGTCCCTGAATATTTAAATGATCCCCATCCCGGTATTCCAATAGGATTTCAATTAAGGACAGTTTTTAGGTAGTAAATGAATGAAATTGTCTGGGTGCTGTTATCCCAAAATATTCCTGGCTACACAACCGGTTGCTCCCTCAGAAATCTCTCTTTGAGGGAATCCTGATTTGTGTCTTTATTATGATTTTTCTGTCATTGATTTCCTCTTTAAAATCTCAATAAAAACATTTTAAATCCATGTCTGGCTCACTCAAAATGTTGATAAACTACCCACCATCTTTTTTTTCCAGTATTTAAAGGTTTAATATTAAACTAACATCCCTAATTTGTGTTAAACTGAGTTTTCATCAGGACAGAACAATATTTGTCTACTTTCTCCCTCCCACTTAATTCTGCCCCAGAAAACCTGGATGATTCCAACTTTCCTTTTCCCACAACTTCATCCTTTCCAACCCAAAAACTGGGGGGAAAGGGAGGAAAAAAAACCCCAAAAAACAAAATCAAGGCCATGAGAGGCTGTGATTTCACCTTGAGTCAGGAGCCAGAACCGTGGGTGGGATTTGGATGCCTTTAATTGCGCTGGGGTCAAACCCTGCAAAGCCCAGGAGCAAATCCAGATGTTCCACTTAAACCCCATCCCAGGATTTGCAAGGAGAGGATGGGAGATAAGGCTGAGCTTTCTCCATGAGGTCACTGACACCATGAAATTAAAGATTTATTGAGAATTCATGAGATTTCTTGAGAATTCATGGAATTTATTGAGAATTCTGGTATGGCGAATTTATTTTTTCTCCTTATCCATAGATGTAGGGGTACAATTGACGCCCCTGGGAGGGATTTTGGGAATAAAAAAAAAAAAATCCACGCTGGGAAATCATAAAAATAATTCAGTTCCCTGCTAGGAAATGATGCCACTTCAGCTCCCTTTCACAGCACCTGAGGGGGAAAACCCAATGCCAATAAAAGAACCCTTGATCAGGCCCCGAAATAACTGAAATGTGGTTAATTAGCCGCAGATCGAGCCCTATTTTTGGCCCTTGAAAGGGCAAAGTGAATCCTGCCCGGAGGGCGTAGCACGCTCTGGGAAGCTCCGGGAGGGAACAAACACAAACAGGGAGCAAAACAGTTTCATTACTCGCAGAAGTTATGCAGGCAGCAAAGTTTGTTTTGCAACTAATTAAGACTTCATGCAAAGAGGGTGTCACATCCTCCAGGCGCTTCGGGGACGTGTATAAAAGCATTTGCTACGTAGAAGCCTCCCTAATCACTTTTCTTTTCCTCTCCTCCTTGGGTGATCCTGGTAAGTCAATTTTGAATCAATTATTGAATTTTAAATCAATTATTATTTTATTATTGCTACTGTTGTTATTGCTATCTGAATATCAAATGACAGGGCGAGCTCCTGAAAGGACAAGGGGGTGTTTTAGCAGAAAAAGCCTTTTTATTATCCTTTAGTTTGGAGTTAATTGAAGTTTTACACTTCAGAGGGGAGAGCTCAGGAAAGCAGGGAGGGCACAGAAAACTCCCTCTGAATCCTAAAGAGTCTCAGTAATTCCATGGTGCTCTTTTCATATTCTAAAGAGTCAGTGTCATTAAAGAAATTATCATTTAAAATTTAATTTCTACGATGTTCTCACCCTCAGCTGTCTTCCAGGAGGCACCGGTGTCTTTTAAGTTGGAGAACTCGCCCTAAATATTTTCCCAATCCTGCAGAGAGCAGAACACAGATTTTCCTTACTCAAAATCCACTTTACTGCTGGCTTCGGTTAAAATATATTTCTATTTTGAATTCCAAATGTAGCAGGAACATCTGAGGGCTCCTTTTTCACCTCCTTTCAGGATTTTTGGGATGAGCTTTTGCAAATCGTGTGGAACCACTGGAAGATCCTAACTCCCAGACCAATCTTCTTTTCCCCAAGCCAAAATCAGCAATTCCAGATCCAGCTTTTCAGCTGAAAAAAAAATCCCTCGTGGTTGCCTTCTCCTCACCTTCAAGTCTAAGGAGATTGGATTTTAATTAATTGGAAAAAAACTCAGAATTTTTAACTCGGGAAGGTTAAAATGGGACGCTCAGGTGGAGACGTGAGAAATCCCCCCTGGATTTTGTCTCCCCCACAGATTCCTGGGGTGAAGTGGGGAATTATTTAGGAAATCACTTCAAGCCCCCCTTTGCCAGCCCTTAATTTCTCCCCCAGCATTTCCACAGAGCTAAAATGAGGAAAATGAGGAAAATGAGGAAAATTATCCCATCTCCTTACGTGTTTTCCTTGCCCAATCCGTGTGGGCACAATCCAGGGCAAGCACGGCCTTCAATCCATAATTAAACCATGCCCAGGGAAAATCTGGCCTCGATATCAGGCTGGGTTTAAAGTGCTCTGGGATTTCAAATATTCAGCTGATCCCTAATGAGACCCATAAAAAATGGGTGGATCTCCATCCTGGATCTCACTGTTCCACTTGGAACAGGGTGGGAGGAGGACACGAGCTTCAACCTCCACACTGGGGATTTAAATGAGGATTAAAACCTGAGTTGAAAATCTGGGATTGAGTTGGGAGTCGTGGTTTTCCACTGGCAAGAGGGGTGGGACGGACGCAGCGAAAATCCCAGGAAGAGAAACAATGGGATAAAAGATTTTGGGGTTAAAATGGTGATGGTCTGAAAAATACCATTATGTTGAAAAGCAGGAAGTTCAACCAGGAAGGAAAAGAGCTCCTGGTTGGAAAACTAAACTGGACAAATTCAGCTCCGACCTGAGATCTTTGGAATTCCCAATTTCCCATAACCGCGTTACCAAAACGCCGCTATTTATCTCAGATCTTTCCTGCCACACCAAGGATAGTTTTTCCTCATTTTTCCCTCTTTTCCTGCTCAATTCCAGGTCAAATTCAACTCCCACCTGAATTCCTGCTCAATTCCTGCCAAATTCAACTCCCACCTGAGCCCTCTCTATTTCCCAATTTCTCGTAAATTCCCATAACCGCGTAACTTAACTCAGGTATTTATCCCAAATATTTCCCACCACATCAAGGACGGTTTTTTCCTCATTTTTCCCTCTTTTCCCGCTCAGTTCCAGGTGAAATTCAACTTCCATCTGAATTCCCAACTTCTCATAAATCCCCATAACCGCATTACCAAAACCCCGCTATTTATCCCAGCTGTCTCCCACCACACTGAGGATGTTTTTTCTCTTTTTTCTCTCTTTTCCTGCTCATTTTCAGGTCTACCCTGCCAAACTGAACTCCAACATGAGCTCTCTGTAATTCCAAATTTCCTGCAAATCCCAATAACCCGTAAAACCCCGCTATTCATCCCAGATATTTCCCACCACACCAAGGATGCTTTTACTCATTTTTCCCTCTTTCCCTGCTCCTTTCCAGCTCTGCCCTGCCCCATGTCTCCCTTCCACGAGTGCTGCCTGCCCGCGGGCCTGGCGTGCCCCGAGCCCTTCGCCGTGACCCGCAACGAGACCTGCGTCATCAAGTACCCCGACACCGTGGTGGACATCGTGGAGCCCGACTTTCCCCCCTACTCCGTCATCTACCCCGGGCCCACGCTGACCACCTTCCCCCAGCAGACCCTGGTGGGCTCCACGGCCCTGCTGGACATCAGGAACTTCCTGGGCTCCCAGGGATTCCTTGGGTTTGGGGGTAGGTGCGCTTTGGGCTCGGTTGCGGACGCCTCCTTTCGGGGCGCTTTGGGGGTTTTTAATCCTTTTCCTCCTCACTCATCGCAGTTTTGTTGTGGAACTTGCAGGCCAACCTAAACCTTGCCTGGATATCTGTGGATAGACTGAAAAAGCACAGCCGAGCAGTCAGACAGAGCCCGACTAAAGTTTATGGATAATGGATTGTAGAAGTGCCGAGCTCCCGAGGTTCCCATGGAGTCCATAAATCCAGGGATTCCTGGCACTAGACCTGCCTGAGGACTAGAATTTCCAAACTGCGAAAAAACTGAAATTTCTCTATTTACCTCATTCCAAATTAGGACAAACCAAAGTCCACAATTTTCCAAGAAACCAGATTTTAAAAATACATACATCCTTTTTTTTTTCTTTTTTTTCTTTTTTTTTTTTTTTTGGTTTGCTAAAATCTGTGTGTCAATAAATTCGTTTTTATGCCAACACGGATGTTTTATTATTAATTTCTCTCGAAATAAAAAATTACAAAATCCACTCAAACAATATGACTGAAAATCTTGGGTTCCAAAATGAAATTTTTCCCAAATTCCTCTTCATTTGCAAATTTTGCTGAACCAGAATTAAAAAAAAAAAAAAAAAAAAGAAAGAAAGAAATAAAGAAATCAGCTCTACTTGGCATTTCTGAAAATTAGGAATTTGTAGTTCCTTGCTGCGCTTTATTTCTGCTTAGCCTCACCATGTAACGCTCTCCCAGCTTCTTTTCCTGCCTTTGTCTCATTTAATGTAAGGGGAAAAAAAAAAGCCAAAATCAAAATATTTACAGCAATTGTAAGAGCAAATCTCTTTGCAAAATCCTTCTGCTAAAATCTATGGAAATCATGGGGGTGGGGATTTGTTGTGGACGCTCCTGGAATTCTTTGATTTTATCCTTTCCAGTGAGTTTTGCATTTGTGAATTGAGCTTCTCGTTCCCATTAAATGCTGTCATGCAGATGCACTTTTGGGTTTTGGTTTTTTAGGATGGTTTTGGGTGGAAGGGACCCCAAAAAAATCATCCAGTGCCACCCCTTGCCATGGGCAGGGACATTCCCCCACCCCAGGTGGATCCAACCTGGCCTTGGGCACTTCCAGGGATGGGGAATCCATGGAATCACCTGGGCCAGGGAAGGATTGATCCCTAAAATCACATCCAAACCAGCCAAGGGAATTCTGGAATGGTTTGGGATGGAAAGGAACCTGAAATCCCAAAAAATCCCACCCCAATTCCCCTATCCTAGGTGGGTCCAACCTGGCCTTGGACACTTCCAAGGATGGAAAATCCATGGAATATCCTGGGACCCTCACAGGGAACAATTCCAACCCAAATCCCACCCAAATTTCCCCTTTTTCAGTCTGAACCCACCCCCCTGTCCAGTCACTCCAGTTCTGGTGGAAAATTTTCTCCTCTACATTTAATTTTGACCTTTTTTGGTCCCAGAAGTGACTTTGGGACTTTTCCTGAGGCTCAACCCCTCCCACATCAGCATTAACCAAACCACCATGCAAAACTGAGGAGATTTTTCCTTTTCCCAGAGTTCATCTAGCCTGGATTTTGGGGTGAAATTCTGCTGCCTCTGGGAGATGGGCCCAGCACAAAAAATGCAGATTTTTTTTTTGTTGTTTAATTAATTGAAGCCCTGGAATGAATTTTCCAGCTGACTCGTGAGGCTGATCCCCAAAAATAGGACAAAAATCCTGGGCCAAGCGTGTTCAGGCAGGAGCTGTCACCCTCCCTGGGGCACCAGGCTAGGACAGGTTGGGCAAGGATGATCTGCAATGTGTGAAAGAAATAAATATAAATATTATATAAATATTATATATTATGAGCAAGGACGATCTGCAGCATGGGGACATGCAGCTTAAAATGTGAAAGAAATAAATATAAATATTATATATTGTGGGCAAGGACGATCTGCAATGTGTGAAAGAAATAAATATAAATATTATATATTATGGGCAAGGACCATCTGCAACGTGTGAGAGATATAAATATAATATAAATATTATATATTATGAGCAAGGACAATCTGCAATGTGTGAAAGAAATAAATAGATATAGATATAGACATAGATATAGATATAGATATAGATATAATTTATAGGTATAATTTTTATATTTAATATAGGTATAATTATTAAATATAAATATAAATATTAATATATTTATAAATAGAGATATTATAGCCAAGGACAATCTGCAACGTGGGGACGTGCAGCCTAAAATGTGAAAGAAACAAATGTAAATATTAAATGTTATGTATAAATTAGCCGATATTTGGTAATAGCTAGAAGTAATGAGTGATCAAGCTGGGAATTAAGGAGCTGGAATTTCCGGGGAATCACATTCCCAAAATCCTCCCCCACCCCCCCGCCGGGGGTTTTCTGTCCACACCAATCCACTTAATTTCGTCTAATCCACAAAGGAAATCTGCAAATCTGCTTTTTCCACAAATCAGCTCCTGGATGATCCTTGCCCTAATGACAGGCGTTGGGAACGCTCCACAAACATTAATTACCTTTGTACACAAGCCTTGCGACACCAAGATTTGGATTTGGACATCCAGATGTTGGGCAACAGCTGCACTTTAGCAACACAAGGATGGGAGTTGGGAGCAGCATTTTTCGGGGTCATTATTTTGTATTTTTTGGGGCAGGAGCTGGTTTGGATTTTTGGTGAATCAGCTCCTGCACGTCTCGGGGCTGGAATTAATCCCAACGTGAATATTTGGGATATTTGGGAATTTTGAGTGCCTTGGACTGACTCAAGGAACCTCCTGGCAAGGACATTTACAGGTATTTAGAATAAACAAATCCCAAATCCTCATTTTTAGGCTATTTTTGCTTTTCCTACACTAAACATCGGAACTAAAAACCAGGATGAATCAAACCACATCTTATCAGCTTTCAAATATTCCAATATCCGGTGATAACATCACTTAATTAAGCATAAAACTTCATTAATGACGCTTCGTTAATACTCCAGCCCCCGAGGGATTGAATTGCATTAAATTCAGCCCCCGGGGCAGGTTGGTGGCAGCTGAGGCCGGTGCTGGCCGGAATTTGTCACCCTGGAGCCACCCCGGGAGGACCAAGGTGACTCCGAGCATCTGCCACACCCAGAGGTTGCTAAAAATACCCGACTCCTCCTCCCGCGTGTTTACATTCCTGTGGTTTACTCCCATTAAACAATTCCCTGCCCTAAACCCTCCTGAAAATGTGGGATCTTCCTCCCGAGGGGAGGGATCCATCCTGCTGGGAGACGGGTGGGGAAAAATCCCAAATCTAGTGGGAATAATCCCAAAATGGAGTGGGAAAAAATCCAAAATCGAGTGGGAATAATCCCATAAATGGAGAAGGAAAAATCCAAAATCAAGTGGGAATAATCCCAAAATGGAGTGGGTAAAATTCCAAAATGGAGTGATAATAATCCCAAAATCAAGTGGGAATAATTCCAAAATCGAGTGAGAGTAATTCTAAAGTCGAGCAGAAAAATCCCGGGCTTTGTGGGGAAACTGAGGCAGGTTGTGCAATGCCACCCGGGACAAGCAGAGGGAGACGCAAAGCCACCGAGGGAACTCAGATCTGGGGCTCCACCCAAACACTGAAAAACAGGATTAATTAAAAATTAAAAACAAAAATACCAAAACCGAGGATAAATTGAAAAATCAAAACAAAACACCAAAACACAGCATGCTCTGGGTTCCACCAACCTCAGAACCCTTCCCAGGGTGTGCTCTGAGTTCCACCAACCCCAGAACTCTTCCCTGAGTGTTCTCCAGGTCCCACCAACCCCAGAACTCTTCCCTGAGTGTTCTCCAGGTCCCACCAACCCCAGAACCCTTCCCCGAGCATGCTCCGGGTCCCATCAACCCCAGAACTCCTTCCCTGGGCATGCTCTGGGTTCCACCAACCCCAGAACCCTTCCCTAAGCATGCTCTGGGTTCCACCAACCCCAGGAACCCTTCCTTGAGTGTCCTCCGGGTTCCACCAAGCCCAGAACCATTTCCTAAGCGTGCTTCAAGCCTAGGAACCCTTCCATGAATGTTCTCCAGGCGCCACCAACCCCAGAACCCTTCCCTAAGCATGCTCCGGGTCCCACCAACCCCAGAACCCTTCCCTGGGCATGCTCTGGGTTCCACCAACCCCAGGAACCCTTCCTTGAGTGTCCTCCGGGTTCCACCAAGCCCAGAACCCTCTCCTGGGCGTGTTCTGGGTTCCACCAAGCCCAGAACCCTTTCGCGGTAATGCTCCAGGTTCAATGCTCCACCAACCGCAGAACCCCTTCCTAAGCGTGCTCCAAGCCCAGGAACCCTTCCCTGAGTCTTCTCCGGGTTCCACCAACACCAAAACTCTTCCCAGGATGTGCTCTGAGTTCCACCAACCCCAAAACCCCTTCTCTGAGTGTTCTCTGGGTTCCACCAACCCCAAAACTCCTTCCCTGAGCGTGCTCCGGGTTCTACCAAGCCCAGAACCATTTCCTAAGCGTGCTTCAAGCCTAGGAACCCTTCCCTGAGTGTTCTCCAGGCGCCACCAACCCCAGAACCATTCCCTGAGTGTTCTCTGGGTTCCACCAACCCCAGAACCATTCCCCGAGTGTTCTCTGGGTTCCTCCAACCCCACAACCCCTTCCCAGGGCATGCTCTGGGTTCCACCAAGCCCAAGAACCTTTCCCTGGGCGGGTTTGGGAAGTTTTCCCCACCCAGGAGCCGCCACCTCTTGTGCAACCCCCCAAAACCAACCGAGGTCACTCCCTGCCCTGACCGGACCAGGGGTCACCGCCTGGATTTTGGGGTTTCTCCGGCTTTCCCTGCGAAATCAGAACTCCTGATAGAGCAGAACGCGCGGGGAGCGAGGCGTTAATTGCCGCTAATTACCCGATGGGCGGAATTGTTGCTGATGATGCGAGCTTGGTGCCGCTGATGTCAGCGGGCAGAGACGCTTTGAAGCGGGGGCAGCGAGGGCTGCCAAGCTCCGGCAGCGCCGCTCCCACCCCAAATCCTCTCTTTGATGATTCCTCCGTCAGGCAGAGCTCCTGACTCAGCCTCAGCAGCGAACCCCGCGGCTCTGCAGCCCCGCAGAACCGGTTCGGGCACAAAAAACCGAACGAACCGGCAGTAAAGCTGCCCCTGCCCTGCGCAAGGATGTAATTTTCTACAGTAATTCAGGATTAATGGATATTAAGGCTCTGTGTTGTGGGGTTTGCAGTCTGCGCCCGCTCTTTGTTGCCTTTGTTACTCACGGGATGGTTTTGGGTTGGAAGGGGACTTAAAACTCGCCCAGTTCCACCCCTGCTGCGGTCCCGGCTCCTTCCAGCCTGGCCTCGGACACTTTTCTTCGTTTTGGTGGATTTCTCCTTAAAATCGGGGCTGAACCCTGCTTAAATATTCCGGTTCTGAGGGATTTAGGAGCGCTTTCCTGCTCTGCTTTCTGTGCCGGGTAAAGGGTGCAAAAATCAAAGCGGGGGCTTTTCCAAGGCTTTGAATTTATGGGAGAATGAGGGATTTCAGTCTCTTAATTCTGAAAAAAAAAATATTTGGGAAAGTTTTGAGAATGGATTTTCCCAGAAATTCCCTGGAGAAGCTGTGCCAGAGCCTCCCCACCCTCACAGGGAACGATTCCTTCCCCAAATCCTCCCTAAACCTCCCCTCCTTCAGTCTGGATCCATCCCCACAATTCCTGACGAACCTACTGCAGGCACAGGAGCACAACACAAAACGCGGGTGGAAAAGAGAAAATTCCACTCCAAATTGCTGCATTTCGGGTGATTTTGGGAGGAGTTGATCCCGTTGTGCTCCAGGGACGGATTTTTCCAGCCCGGATTCGGTTCCTGGGTTGGGAAATCCCAAACTGATCAGTTGAAGAGAGCTGAAATCCTTTCCGAGGGGTGAATTTCACATTTTCTCCGTGTGCTTTAACCCCTTTTTTCCATTTTTTTCCCTTTTCAATCCCTCTTCCCTCCGGGGGGAACTTTTGCGCCTGGAAATGCCCACCTTGAGACGAGGTAAAGCTATCCTGGGGTTTGTGGCATCCCAAGAAATATTCTGATTTTATGAGGCACCTCCAGATATCCTGCAGGGCTTTGGAGCTTATCAGGAATATTCCGGAGACATCAGAAAATGAGATTTCAAAGAGGATCTCAAAACCTCTGCGAGTTTGTCATCCAGGGAAATCATTTCGTGGTAATCACGGTAATGACATCCTAGAGGATCCAGGCTGCTGTGACCTCACAAAGAATAAATTATGGAAAGTGTTTCATCAAGCTCCTCATTTTAAACTTCACAATTGGCATAATTCATGAACGGCTTCGTTTTTATTCCAAAGATAACCCCGAGCTTTGCTCTTCAGCTTTGCAGCAGCTTCTTCCCCTGATTTAGGAGCACACCCGTAAATCCCATCAATATTACGGGAAAGAATCCCAGATTTGATAAACAAGGCACGGCCACGATTCCCTGCGTCAGGTTTTGCTTCCATAATGAAAATCACCCTGGCTCTCCAAGATTCCCTGCCCGCTCCAGCTTTTAGCCAAGATAATCTAAAAAACCTCATTAATTCTCGCTGCATTTTCACCTCTTAATGAAACCGGGAGCAGAAAAGCAGGAAATTCCGAGATGAAAAGACCTGGCCAGTTGCCACCTGCATTTTTGGGGTTATTGCCCAACGCGGCTTTAGATAATCATAAACAGCGAGCAAAACAATTCCTGCGGCTCCAGCAGCGATCCCTGCACCGGGCTCGGCTCCCGAGTCATTAAAGCGCTTTAGCAAAGGGTGGCTCAGCCGCCCCCGGCCATCGGGGCAGGGTATAAATCCCCTCTCCACCCCGGCATCTCCTCACTGCCTCTCCCGACTCCTCCTCTCCGCCTCTCTGAGTAAGTCCGGCGCTAAAATCCTCAATTTTCCTTCTGCTTTTTGAGTGGATTTCTCCCCAAAATCGGGGCTGAGCTTTGCATGAATGCTCTGGTTCTGATTTAGGAGGGCTTTTCGTGCTGGGCAAAGGGGGCGAAAGTCAAAGCGGGGCTTTTGGGATTTATGGGAGAAGGAGGATTTCAGTCTTTTAACTGTGGAAAAAATATTTGGGAAAGTTTCGGGGATGGATTTAACTTCGCGTTTGGTTTCGTGGCACGATCGGGGAGAGGGTTCAGGGTGGAATTAATGGAAAACTGTGGAAAATCCTGCTTGGAACTGAGCTCGGTGCAGCTCTGCTGCTGCTTGGATCAGCTCATCCTTAATTTAATTGGAGCCACAGCGAGCTACACCAAGTGATTATTATGGATTATTAACGTAACTGTGCCAATAACTTTCATTTCTAACTCTTAAAAGTGGTTTACAATTCTAAAGCGCTTTTACAGAGATTAAATTCAGCATTTCTGTAGGTCAGTGCTGCTTTCTAACTTAAGGGAATTCGGAGGAAAATGCCCTGCATGGGTATTTTTGAAATTTTTTTACATTATCAAAAGGATAAATTTAATTTACAAGTTTAAAAAAATATTCTGATGCTACACCAGGCTTTTATGTGAGGATTAAACCTGAAGAAATAAACATTATTGAATTAATTTCCCCTAGGTGAAAATGCAATTTTCTTATTTGGCTTGATTATATCACCATAGAAATAATTTAACATATATATTATATTATATAAATATTTTAATTATATGTTTCGCTTATTAAACGAGCACTTAACACTCCCACTTATTCTCAGCCTTTTGCTTTTTTCCCCTGTGTTTTAGCAGAATATTTTCGTGCTAAAACACAGAGGGAAAAAAAAAAAAAACAACGGGAATCTGCAAGGAAAATAATAGAAAAATTAAGCAGGGTGCAAAGCTGATTATTCCACGCTGAAATACGTGGAAAATCCGGATTTTTTTTTTTTTCCCCAAGTGTGGGAGGAACAGAGGCGCTGTGGGAACGAGTTCGAGCGCGTCCTCAGGAATTCCTCCAAAGGGCCGGGGCTGGGAGGTGGCACAGGAGGAAAAGAGGAGGAGTTCTGCTCCAGGGGGAGGAGGAGAGAAGGGGGAAATTAACAGGAATTCAGAACAAATCGGGGCGGGAAAGTTAAAAGTGGGAGATAAAACTGCATCCTAATTAACTCCGAGGATCCCTTAAAGATAAATCTCAATAATCAAGACAGCAATTATTGGTTTTACCTCAATTATCCCTAACAAGATCTTAAAAGGAAATTATAGCCTAGAGAGCAATTCTTGGTTTTGCCTCAGTTATCCCTAAAAAGATCTCAAAACGAAATGTCAATAGTCAAGAGAGCAATTCTTGTTTTTATCTCAGTTATCCCTAACAAGATCTTATAAAGAAATGTCAACAGCCAAGAGAGCAATTCTTGTTTTTATCTGAATTATCTCTAAAAACCACTTAGAGCCAAATGTCAACAAACAAGCGATCAGCTCTTGTTCTTACCTGAATTATCTCCTACAATGTCAATAGCCGAGTGCTCAACTCTCGTTCTTTTTCCGAGTTTAGGAGCACAATATCCTTTTAGAGATATCTCGATTACCTCTAAAAGACACTTAGAGCCAAATAAACCAGCTCTCGACCGTGTCTTTATCTCGATTATCTCTGAAAACCACTTAAAGCCAAATGTCAACAAAAGAGAGCTCCAGTTCTGTCTCTATCTCAATTATCTCTGACGATCTTTTAGAGACAAATGTCAAAAAACCAGCGCTTAAATTTTGTCTCTATCCCAAATTTCTCTGACGATTTTTTAAAGCCAAATGTCAATAAACCAGCCCTTGGCTCGTGTCTTTATTTCGATTATCTCTAAAAACCTCTTGGAGCCAAATGTCAATAAACCATTGCTCAAATTTTGTCTCTATCCCAATTTCCTCTGATGATCACTTAGAGCCAAATGTCAATAAACCAACGCTCAAATTTTGACTCTATCCCAATTTCCTCTAACCATCTCTTAGATCCAGATGTCCATAAACCAGCCCTCAAATTTTGTCTCTATCCAAATTAGCTCTGACAATCTTTTAGATCCAAATGTCAACAAACCAATGCTCAAATTTTGTCTCTGTTCCAATTTCCTCTGGCGATCTTTTAGAGCCAAATTTCAATAAACCAACCCTCAAATTTTGTCTCTATCCCAATTTCCTCCGACGATCTCTTAGACCCAAATGGCAACATCCAAGAGCTGCCGGGAGTTCTTTGCTTCGCTTTTGGACCTTTGCTTCTCTTTTGGACCTTTCTTTGCGTTTTTTTACCCCCGCAGGCTCTCCCCCAGCACCACCAGGCGATGGCTTCCACCCAGCTGGCCTGTGCCACCCCCTGCGAGCCCAAGTGTCCCCAACCTCTGGCCAGCAGCACCAACGAGCCCTGCGTGGTGACCTGCGGCGACTCTCGGGTCATCATCTACCCGCCGCCCGTGGTTGTCACCTTCCCGGGGCCCATCCTCACCACGTACCCCCAGCAAACCGTCGTGGGAGCCTCGGAACCCTCGGAGGTGGCCCTGGGCGAGCCCCAGGCCGCGGTGGCCGCCGAGGTGACAGCGGGGGACAAAGTGGCAGCGCCGGTGGTGGCCCGCGCCGAGCCGCGCTGCGCCCCCAAATATTCCTACAGCTACTCCTCGCAATGGACTCATCCCTGCAATTCCTACCGCTCCGGGAAGCGCTGGACGTGCTGAGCCCGGGGAAAGGGAAATTCCGGGTGAAATCCCAGCGGGTTTTTCCCCTTAGTTTAGAGCTGTTCTCCCACAGCTTTGCGGCGCAGCCGTCTGCTCCCGCCGCGCTTTGGCTTATCGCGGATTTTTTTTTTCACTGGCACTGAGCTTAGAGAGGTGACTTGAAATGCTCGGAATTGCACACGGCAACCCTGCCAAAAAAAGGGAAATTCCCCGTTTTTTACAGGAGGCATCCCTTGGATGCTGGTGATTTGCCAGAGCCTCGCTGAACCCCCCGGAACGATGCTCTTTGTGTCCTGTACAGTTTTGTTCCAGAATTGTAGGAAAACTTCTCTTTCCAAATAAATTTTCTCGACTGAAATGCATTTTCTGTTTTCCTTTATCACATTAAAAAAAAAAAAAAAAAAAAAAAAAAAAAAGGGGGTTTGGGTGGGATATCAGCGAAATTTTTCCCCCAGAGGCTGCTGGGCACTGCCCAGGTTCCACAGGGAATGGGCACATTCCAGAGGCTGCCAGAGCTCCAGGAGCATTCGGAAAACACTCTCAGGGAGAGGAGAGAGCCCAGAGGAGGCTCCAGGATGGGATCAGAGGGATGGAGCAGCTCTGCTGGGAGAGCTGGGATGGTTCAGCCTGGAGAAGCTTTGGGGTGACCCAATTGTGGTCTATCAGGACCTGAAGGGGCAATGAGAAACATGGGGAGAGAAAATTCCCAAAGGATGGGGTGCCAGGACAAGGAGAAATGGGTTCAGACTGACGGAGAGGAGGTTTAAGTGGGACATTGGCCAGGAATTCCTCCCCGTGAGGATGGATGGATTTCCCAGAGAAGTTGGGGCTGCCCCATCCCTGGCAGCATCCAAGGCCAGGTTGGACAGGGTTTGGAGCAGCCTGGGACAGTGGAAGGTGTCCCTGCCCATGGCACGGGGTGGAATGGGAGGAGTTTTAAGGTCTCTTCCAACCCAAACCCTCCTGTGATTCCACGATAGGACTTCCCACACCATCCCTCAGTTAGAAACTCATTTACAGCCAGGATGAAGAAATCCATGACAAAAGAAATATTTTGTGCAATGCAGATTCTTTATTGTGAATGAAAAACCCACAGGTGGTGTCAGCGAGAGACAAACCAGCAACAACGCGATGGAAACACAAAAATCCCAAGGCAGCAGCAGAAGCGAGGCACAGCCCAGGGCTGCACCCCAGAGGTTGCCCCTTGCCAGGGCAGCACCGGGGCTCGGGGCTGGGCAGAGCAGGGCAGAGCCGCAGCCGAGACTGGGCACAGCTGGCTGGGGGCACACAGAGAGGGGGCAGCTTTTGGGGGCAGCGCTGGGAAGGCCAAAGGCGCCCGCCGAGGCTCTGCAGGGTCACACGGCAGGGACAGGGACCCTGCAGCTCCCGGGGCTGCCGGGCCGGCCCTGAGCAGGGGCTGCAGCTTCAGCCCGGCTCAGGGGGCACAAGGCAGCAGGGGCTGCTGGAGGAGCCCGCGGGCAGGGGCAGCGCTGAGCTCCGCCGGGGTTTGGGCTTTAGCAGGGCCCGCAGGAGCCCCCGAAGGAGCGGGAACCGCGGCCACAGCTGCCATAACCGCCAGAGCTGCCATAACCCCCAAAACCTCCAAAGCCCCCAAAGCCCCCGGAGCCCCCACGGCTCCCAAAGGCGCCCCCGGAGCCGGCTCCCACATAGGGAGCTCCAGCCGAGCCCACGACGCTCTGCTGAGGGAAGGAGCTGAGGATGGGCCCGGGGAAGGTGATCACTGAGGCCGGGGGCTGGATGACCACCGTGGAGTCGGGGCACTGCCGCACACAGGGCTCATTGCTGGTGTCAGCCAGAGGGGCCGGGGTGGCCACCCCGCAGCTGGGGACGCACAGGCTGGAGCAGGACATCCTTCGGTTTGGTTGGTAGAGCTGCAAGACAAGGCACGGCCACGGTTTACACCAAGGACTTGGTCCAAAACCCTGCTGCTGCTCTGGCCCACCTGGAGCTGTTGTGACAGGGCTCGCTCTGGCTCATCCCAGGTGTTCTGATCTGAGCCCCAGTCTACAGAAATTCTTTCTCACATCCCCTGCTGCCCTCACCATCCCTAAGTCTTGCTTGCCCATGGTAATGAAGAAAAACTCCCTCATCCCAACCACCAGGATCGCCGGGGCCTTGAGCCCGCTGGTGGAACCCCAACCATCCCAGCACTGGCCCAAGATGGCTGCTGGAGTTCGGGGACAGAGATTCCTTGGGAAATCCACAGGCAGAGATTCCCTGGGAAATCCAGAACCAGAGATTCCCGGGGAAATCCACAGGCAGAGATTCCTTGGGAAATCCACAGGCAGAGATTCCTTGGGAATACCACAGGCAGAGATTCCTTGGGAGCTCCACAGGCAGAGACTCCCTGGGGAAGGAGCAGAAGAGGAAAAGAGGATGGAGAGAAGACTCGCACTCACCACAGCGATCAATGAGCAGATTCGAGTGAGGAGAGTGGGATGGAGACCTGTGGAGCTCTCGGACCTTTTATACACCCCAGAGTGCCTGGGGCACCGTCCAGGGGGTGGGGGCAAACCCCCAGTAATTAGGAATTCAAGCGGACAAACCTCATGACACAAACTGAAACATGAGGTAATAACATCTGTATTAATTGAGGCCAGAACCAGTAAAGGTGCCCTGGAGAGCCACCAGGCCCTGAAGGGACAGGCCATGACCAATCACTGTGTGTAAGATGATTTGTTGTTGAAGCTGAGATCAGAGCCCCAATAAACCCCGACATGACATGTCCTTAATCCCCTTCTTTGCTTATGCACGGGAGTTTTGGGCATCACTCAGGAGCGCTTTGAAATGGCACAGCCGGCACTTAATCTGTCCTTAATCCTTTTTACGGGCTGCTAAATAGGGACGCCGGGAGGGAGAAGCCATCCCACCCACTCGGGGCGCATCCCAAACGCCAAACGTGGCAGGGGAGGGCACAGGAACAGAGTCCTGGAGCGGGGCTGGCTGGGGGGACCACAGACAGACGGACAGACAGACAGACAGGTCCTGCCCGAGGAGGGTCACCCCACACGGAACAGGGCTGGGCACAGGGCTGAGCGTGGAGGGTTCTGGGAGGGAGAATCCCAAAGGAATTTTGGTGCCACTGGAGGATTTTTTGAGGCCCCAATTCAGCTGATGATGATGCAAAAAGCAGAAAGGGACATCCCATGTCAGATGAAGCTCTGTCAAGGATCCATCAAGACACAGATGGGTGTGACACGGGTGGGATCAGGAGTGGGATAAACAAGTAAGGAGAGACCTACAGAGAGGAGCAGGAGAGCAGAGAGCACATCCAGAACCACTCAGACCCTCCAGCCTGGGTCCTGGCCAAGCTCTCCTCTCTATTTCCCAGCTGACCCGAGGTCTGGCCCAGGGGGTGTTGGCTGAGCCCCTCAGAGCCAGACTGGCCCAGGGGATGTTGGCCAATTCACTCAGAACCAGACTGGCCCAGGACAGGCCCAGCTGGGCACGGCTGCCACAGAGACACGGCCGGGCTGGGCTAAGCCCTGTCCCAAAAGATTCTTTGTAAGCAAAGTGAGGGATTAGGGACAAACCTGGGTTTATTGGGGATGTGAGCTGAGTGAACTCCAGTAGCACCGTGTCTGTCATGTAATGATGGGTCATGGCTGTCCTGGCAAGCGCCTCTCTCCTGTCCACTCCTTTCCACACCAATGTCCACAATGGGGGGGGGGAGGGATGACAGAATTTTTCAGCGTCCCTTCACTTTATGGAGCGTCTCTGCGAGAATTCGTAATTACTGGAGGGGGGGTCTGTCCGCACCCCCAGACGATGCCCGGGGCTCTCTGGGGTGTATAAAAGGGCCGAGCTCCTTGCACAGCTCCATCCGCACTTCTCCACTTGACTCTCCTCATCACCCAGGTAAGAGCAGCTCTCCGAAGCCTCTTGGGGATCACTCTCTGTCTCCTTCCATGCAATTCCTCCCTCACACTTTTGACTCTTTTTTCCAGAAGCCTTCCCAAGTCTCAAGGATGTCCTGCTGTGTCCCCACCTGCGGCGTGGCCACCCCGACCCCTCTGGCTGACACCAGCAACCAGGCCTGCGTGCGGCAGTGCCCCGACTCCACGGTGGTCATCCAGCCCCCGGCCTCGGTGGTCACCTTCCCCGGGCCCATCCTCAGCTCCTTCCCGCAGCAGAGCGCTGTGGGCTCGGCCGGAGCTCCCTTCATCGGAGGCGGCTTTGGTGGCTCCTCTGGACGCCGTGGGGGCTCCGGAGGCTCCGGTGGCCTTGGGGGACTTGGAGGTTATGGAGGATTCGGAGGTTTTGGGGGCAGCTGCGGCGGCTCCAGTGGCTGCGGGCCCTGCTAAGCGCCAGCGCCATCCGTGATCCAGAAGAGCTCCAGGAACGCGCACAGCCCATCCCCGCACGCCAAGGCCCGAAGCAAAGACACACCAACAGACCGACAGACAGATAGACAGACATCCCCCGGCCGCTCTTGGAGCCCTGCAGCGATCACTGCCCACTCCCGGCACGGCCCCAGCTCGGCTCCTGCTCTGCCTGTGTCCCCACCCTGGGACACCCAGGGAGCGCTCGGCTGGGATCCCGTTCCAGTGCCACCCCCCTGCCTTGCACGACAATAAAAGCTGCCTCGCATTGCAATGTTCACCGCCTCTCTCGGCTGCTCTTTGCTCAGCATCCGCTGACAAGCCCGGCCCAGAGGGTTCCGGGAGGGTCCCGGGAGGGTTCTGGGAGGATCCCGGGAGGGTCCCGGGAGGGTTCCGGGAGGGTTCGGGCAGCCCCGCTTGGACACAGTGGGTCAGAAGCCCCCGGCAGCTGCCCGGGCTCCTCCTGCCCGTCCTTGGCCACGCCAGCCCGGCAGCAGAGTCCCCCCGAGCCGGACCCTGCCCAGCCCCTGGAATGGGCTCTCTGCCCATCCCTGCCCCGCTCCTGCCCACTCCGGGCTCCTCTTTGCAGCCCCAAAGGAGCCCCGGGCCCACCACCAGCACCCTGCCCTTGGGACACCCCCCGAGGGATGCCTGGAGCCCCAGGGCAGTGGGGATTTGGGGAGCAAGTAGAGCCCCTCGATGGATGCCTGGAGCCCCAGAACAGTGGGGACCGGGGAGCGAGTGTAGCCCCGCAAGGTACCCAGTGATTTGCAGAAACAAACACACTCTACAACTTTTTGAAAGTTGTAAAAATGCCTATATGTTTATTGTAGCGCTGGAGGCATGTGGGAGTCATTTCTCTCAATAGGACATGCGTGCCTCTGGGAATTCCAGATCCTTTTTTATTTCCCTCTCAAATACATATCCTAAGGTTTACCCGAACCCCACCACCAGCCCCCTGCCCTTGGGACACCCATTGAGGGATGCCTGGAGCCCCAGGGATGTGGGAATTGGGGGACGAGTGGAGCCCCCCGAGGGACCAGGTGATTTGCAGAAATAATCAAACTCTACAACTTTTTGAAAGTGGTAAAGCTGGTGTGTTTATTACAGCACTGGAGGCATGTGGGAATCGTTTCTCTCAATAGGACACATGTACCTCTGGGATCTCCAGGCCCTTTTTTATTTCCCACTCAAATACATATCCTAAGCCTTACCCTAAACCCACCACCAGCCCCCTGCCCTTGGGACACCCCTCGAGGGATACTTGGATCCCCAAGGCTGTGGGGACTGGGGGTTGGACGTCCCCAGCTGGGACACACAGAGCCAGCTATGCCCGGCCTCCAGGGCACTGCCCAGGGGCATTGCAACAGCCCAGCACACACCCAGGAGATTGGGGAGCAGGAAAAAGGCAAGATCAAGGAAAACCAGGAGTCAACATTTCAATGCAAGACAGCTTTTATTGCAGGGGGAGGGCAGGAGGGGCTGGGCAGCAGAGCAGGGTCATGGCCAAGGGCTTCCCATGGCCTGGCCCTGGGCACAGCCAGGTCAGCAGCAGCAGCGCCAGGAGAGGCTCTGGGAACACCAGGGCACCAGGAGCCCCTCAGGGATGGTCAGGAACAACAGGGACAAGGCAGAGCTGCTTCCCAAGCTGGCACCAGGCTCCCAAGGTGCAGAGCCCGGCCATGTCCAAAGGGTTTGGTCCACAGAGGTCGGGTTGGGATGCTGCCGGGGTTTGTCCTGGAGCTCTTCTTGGTCTGAGGCCGCGCTGGGGCTGGGGCTTAGCAGGGCCCGCAGTTGCCATTGAGGTAGCGGTGGCCGCTGCTCCAGCCGCCGTAGCCGCAGTTGCCAAGGCCTCCATAGCCCCAGCCTCCGTAGCCTCCGCATCCCCAACCGCCGTAGCCTCCACGGCCTCCATAGCCCCAACCCCCATAGAGACCACGGCTTCCATAGCCCCAGCCTCCATAACCTCCATAGCCCCCAAGGGCCCCGTAGCCCCCGTAGCCCCCACGGCTCCCAAAGGCGCCCCCGGAGCCGGCTCCCACGTAGGGAGCTCCGGCCGAGCCCACGGCGCTCTGCTGCGGGAAGGAGCTGAGGATGGGCCCGGGGAAGGTGACCACTGAGGCCGGGGGCTGGATGACCACCGTGGAGTCGGGGCACTGCCGCACACAGGGCTCGTTGCAGGTGTCAGCCAGAGGGGCCGGGGTGGCCACCCCACAGCTGGGGACGCACAGGCTGGAGCAGGACATCCTTCGGTTTGGCTGGGAGAGCTGCAAGACAAGGCATGGCCATGGCTCACACCAAGGACTCAACCCAAAGCCCAGTGGCTCTCCCCTGTGTTCCAGGACTCATTCTGGCTCATCCCAGGCATTCTGATCCAAGCCCCATTCCATTCAAATTCCTGCTCACATCCCCGGCAGCCCTCACCATCCCTGAGTCTTGCTTGTGATTGGGAATTAAGAAGACTTTGACATCCAAACTAGCAAAGTCCTCAAGCTTCCCTTGGTCCCCTCATAGAACCCCAACTATCCCAACTCTGCTCTAGGAGAGCAAGAGGAACCCACAGCCAAAGGTTCCTCCAGAAAGCCCCAAAGATTCCCTGAGAAAGCCAGGGATGAAGAAGGAAAGAGGAGGGAAGGCTTGGACTTACCAAGGTGATAAGACGAGTCAAGCGGTGGAAGGTGGATAGAGCTCTGTGGAACCTCTGGACCTTTTATACATCTCTCAAAGGGCCTCGGGGCATCACGAAAGGGAGCGGTGGCAAAAAATCCAGGTAATTAGGAATTCATGCTGACAAGTTCATCAAAGAGATAATGATGCAATACAATTATACACCTCAACATCAGGGAGATTGGTGTGGAAACGTGCCGTGGACCAATGGGAGGTGATGGGAGGAACGCCTGTGGCCCATTATTAGGTGACAGACCCTGCTCTGTCCCTAATCCCTCGCTTTGCTTACAAAGAATCCCGAGCATCCTCTGGGACACTGCTGTGCCCAGGGCGGCCACCCTGAGCCACAGCCCCCTGTGCCACTGAGGCAAGCGCGTTCAGCTCTGCCTGACGTAGCCCATGGCCCAAGCCAGTCTGGCTCTGGCAGGCTCAACCAACACCCCCTGTGTCAGATCGTGGGTCTACCTGGAAAACTCACACCCGTCCCTCCAGGAAGGCTCAAGCAGAACCCAGCTTGCAGAAATAGGGCTGGATAATCAACAGGGACCTTTCATCTCCACCAGTGGAGTCCATTGTGCCAGGAGGGATGTGGACCCTGTCCAACTGAACTCCAAATTCCCAGGGAGATTGGGGTTTCACCAGGGAGATATTCCTCCTCTGTGGGGCCATCAAGAGAAAATGGGACATGGAAACCACAATGCCCTCCAGAACCGCCTAACGCAACCCTAACCCTAACCCTAAACGAAACGCCAACCCTAACCCTAACCCTAACCCTAACCCTAACCCTAACCCTAACCCTAACCCTAACACTAACCCTAACCCTAACCCTAACCCTAACCTAACCCTAACCCTAACCCTAACCTAACCCTAACCCTAACCCTAACCCTAACCCTAACCCTAACACAAACCTTCAGTGGCTTTGGGGGATTCAGAGGTTATGGAGGATTCGGGGACAGCTACATCGGCTCCAGAAGCTGCAAGCCCTGCTAAGGACCAGCGCCATCCCTGATCCAGAAGAGCTCCAGGAATGCCTGCGGCCCATCCCTGCACGCCAAGGCCCGAAGCAAGGACACACTAACAGACAAACAGTCAGAGAGACAGACAGACATCCCCCGGCGGCTCTCAGAGCCCTGCAGCGATCGCTGCCCGCTCCCGGCATGGCACCAGCTCGACTCCTGCTCTGCCCGTGTCCCCCCCCATCCCGGGACACACGGGGAGTGCTTGGCCGGGGTCACGCTCCAGTGCCGCCCCCCAGCCCCGCACGGCAACAAAAACTGCCTCGCATTGCCATGGTCACCGCCTCTCTCGGCTGCTCTTTGCTCTGGGCCCACCGACAGCCCCCTGCCCTTGGAACACCCTGAGGGATACCTGGAGTGTCCAGGCCATGGGGATTGGGGGGCGAGTAGAGCTCCCTGAGGGACCCGATAATTTGCGGAAACAAACAAACTCTGCAACAGTTTGAAAGTTGTAAAGCTGATATGTTTATTACAGCTCTGGATGCGTGTGGGAATTGTTTCTCTTAATAGGACATGTGTGCCTTTGGGAAATCCAGATATTTTTTCACTTCCCTCTCAAATATATATCTAAGCAATCTTACAATAGGTTCATACACATTCATTTTACAGATTTTGTATAACATTTGCTGATAATTTTTTCCTTTATCTGAAAGAATTCTTGGGTCCTTGTGACCCGGCTTTCCATAGCAGCATCTCTGTATCAGAGTTCAAGGAGACAGAGTATGAAATAATATTGTCTAAAACAGATCAATATGAGCTTAAAACAAATACGAAATCTCAGACAGAGGGAGTTTTTGGTGTTAATTAGGGAAGACATTTTTTCAGACACATCAATAGGCAGTAGAAGGGATGTCAAGGGGGATGGGAACCCAAAACTTCTGCTACAAGAGCTCCACAGAACGGAACCCTGTTCTCATTCCATGGCGTGGAGAGGAGACTGGGCAAGATCTGCTTGGTTCTGTCTCTTCCTTCACAGCTGCCACCACCTCCAGCTGGAAATGCCAGGACACCTGGGACGTGCAGAGCTCATCCTGCATTTCCCTGCACCTTTCCATGTGACTGACCATTCCCAGTCCTGTGTGGAAAAGGTTTTACAGTGACTTCTGTGAGCCAGAGAGAAGTTTGAGAAGAAGAGCCATGTTCACCTCTGAAGGAACCTCCTACCAATGTCCTTGACATAGAAACTGAAAAAGAATGGAGAGATAAGAGAAACCTGCAAGTGCCCATTGCAATGAGCGCTATGTTTGTCTCTTGTGACCAATAAGTGTATATTTAGGAGTTTTGTAAGAATGTACAACAGCATGCATAGCATAATACTAATGGTTTGAAGCCATCTGAAAATGGAGTATTGATTTGTGTTTGAGCATCTCAACCAAGACAGCCCAGTCCCAGAGGTGACGTCAGCTTTGCTGCTTGGACTGAGCATTTGGAAGAGTTTCTGTAAGGCCCTCGTGGCCCTTTCTCATCCTCAGTGAGGGATTTGGGGATGTCCTGAGTTTCCTGATGCTGGGAGAGCATGGGGAGCTGGGGGGGATGAGGCCCCCAGAGCCAGCGGGGTTGGACATCCCCAGCTGGGACACACAGAGCCAGATATGCCCGGGCTGCAGGGCACTGCCCAGGGGCATTGCAACAGCCCAGCACACACCCAGGAATTTGGGCAGTAGGAAAAGGAAGGATGAAGGAAAACCAGGAGTCAACATTGCAATGCAAGACAGCTTTTATTGCAGGGGGAGGGCAGGAGGGGCTGGGCAGCAGAGCAGGGTCATGGCCAAGGGCTTCCCATGGCCTGGCCCTGGGCACAGCCAGGTCAGCAGCAGCAGCGCCAGGAGAGTCTCTGGGAACACCAGGGCACCAGGAGCCCATCGGGGATGCTCAGGAACAACAGGGACAAGGCAGAGCTGCTTCCCAAGCTGGCACCAGGCACCCAAGGTGCAGAGCCCGGCCATGTCCAAGGGGTTTTGGTCCACAGGGAAGTGCCGGGGTTTGTCCTGGAGCTCTTCTTGGTCTGAGGCCGCGCTGGGGCTGGGGCTTAGCAGGGCCCGCAGTTGCCATTGAGGTAGCGGTGGCCGCTGCTCCAGCCGCCGTAGCCGCAGTTGCCAAGGCCTCCATAGCCCCAGCCTCCGTAGCCTCCGCATCCCCAACCGCCGTAGCCTCCACGGCCTCCATAGCCCCAACCACCATAGAGACCACGGCTTCCATAGCCCCAGCCTCCATAACCTCCATAGCCCCCAAGGGCCCCGTAGCCCCCGTAGCCCCCACGGCTCCCAAAGGCGCCCCCGGAGCCGGCTCCCACGTAGGGAGCTCCGGCCGAGCCCACGGCGCTCTGCTGAGGGAAGGAGCTGAGGATGGGCCCGGGGAAGGTGATCACTGAGGCCGGGGGCTGGATGACCACCGTGGAGTCGGGGCACTGCCGCACGCAGGGCTCGTTGCAGGTGTCAGCCAGAGGGGCCGGGGTGGCCACCCCGCAGGTGGGGATGCACAGGCTGGAGCAGGACATCCTTCGGTTTGGTTGGGAGAGCTGCAAGACAAGGCATGGCCATGGCTCACACCAAGGACTCAACCCAAAGCCCAGTGGCTCTCCCCTGTGTTCCAGGACTCATTCTGGCTCATCCCAGGCATTCTGATCCAAACCATATTCCCTTCGAATTCCTGCTCACATCCCTTGCTGCCCTCACCATCCCTCAGTCTTGCTTGACCTTGGGAATTAAGAAGACTTTGACATCCAAACTAGCAAAGTCCTCAAGTTTCCGAAGTCCTTAGTCCCCTAGTATAACCCCAACTATCCCAACTCTGCTCGAGGAGAGCAAGAGGAACCCACAGCCAAAGGTTCCTCCAGAAAGCCTCAAATATTCCCTGAGAAAGCCAGGGATGAAGAAGGAAAGAGGAGGGAAGGCTTGGACTTACCAAGGTGATAAGACGAGTCAAGCGGTGGAAGGTGGATAGAGCTCTGTGGAACCTCTGGGCCTTTTTATACAACTCCCAAAGGGCCCGGGGGCATCACGAAAGGGAGCGGTGGCAAAAAATCCAGGTAATTAGGAATTCATGCTGACAAGTTCATCAAAGAGATAATGATGCAATACAATTATACACCTCAACATCAGGGAGATTGGTGTGGAAACGTGCCGTGGACCAATGGGAGGTGATGGGAGGAACGCCTGTGGCCCATTATTAGGTGACAGACCCTGCTCTGTCCCTAATCCCTCGCTTTGCTTACAAAGAATCCCGAGCATCCTTTGGGACACGACTGTGCCCAGCCCAGCCACTCTGTGCCCCAGCCCCCTTTGCCACTGAGGAAGCCATGCCCAGCTGGGCCTGACCTGGTACATGACCATTGCCAGTCTGGCTCTGGGGGGCTCAACCAACAGCCTCTGTGTCAGAACTTGGGGCCACCTGGACAATGTAAACCCTCCAGGAAGGCTCAAGCAGGACCCAGCTTGCAGAAACGGTGCCAGAGGGGCCATAGGTACCCTTCAGGTCATACAGTGGTGTCCATTGTGTCATGAGGGTCGCGGGCCCTGGCCCACTGATCTCCACCTTCCCTGGGGGTTTGGGGTTTCACCAGTGGGATCTGCCTCCTCTGTGGGGCCATCAAGGGAAATGGGGACATGGAAAACACCATGTCCACCAGAATCCCCTAACCCTAACCCTAAACCTAACTCTCACCCAAAGCTCCCGTGGCTTTGGGGGATTTGAAGGTTATGGAGGATTCGGAGGTTTTGAGGGCAGCTGCAGCATCTCCAGAGTCTGAGGGCCCTGCTAAGCGCCAGCGCCATCCCTGATCCAGAAGAGCTCCAGGAATGCCCGTGGCTCATCCCTCCACGCCAAGGCCCGAAGCAAGGACACACCGCCAGACAGACCGACAGACAGACAGACATCCCCAGGCTGCTCTCGGAGCCCTGCAGCGATTGCTGCCCGCTCCCGGCATGGCACCAGCTCGACTCCTGCTCTGCCCGTGTCCCCCCCCATCCCGGGACACGCGGGGAGCACTTGACCGGGATCACGCTCCTCTGCCGCCCCCCTGCCCCGCACGGCAATAAAAACTGCCTCGCATTGCCATGGTCACCGCCTCTCTTGTCTGTTTTTTGCTCTGGGCCCACCGCCAGCCCCCTGCCCTTGGGACACCCTGAGGGATGCCTGGAGTCTCCGGGCCATGGGGATTGGGGGGCAAGTAGAGCTCCCTGAGGGACCCGATGATTTGTGGAAACAAACAAACTCTGCAACAGTTTGAAAGTTGTAAAACTGATATGTTTATTACAGCACCGGACGCGTGTGGGACTCGTTTCTCT
The DNA here is from genome assembly GCF_028769735.1 of Zonotrichia leucophrys gambelii. Lineage (NCBI taxonomy): Eukaryota > Metazoa > Chordata > Aves > Passeriformes > Passerellidae > Zonotrichia > Zonotrichia leucophrys. Next base: position 3,229,540 of record NC_088194.1, on the reverse strand, counting down.
TAATAGGACATGTGTGCCTTTGGGACCTCCAGATCCTTTTCTATTTCCCTCTCAAATACATATCGATGCAATTTTACAATATGTTCATACATATTCATTTTGTTGATTTTCTGTGACATTAGACGCTAATTTTTTCCTTTATCTGAAAGAATTCTTGGGTCCTTGTGATCCTGCTTTCCATAGCAGCATCTCTGTATCAGAGTTCAAGCAGACAGACTATGAAATAATATTGTCTAAAACAGATCAATATGAGCTTGAAACAAGTACGAAATCTCAGACAGAGGGAGTTTTTGGTGTTAATTAGGGAAGAAATTATCAGGCAGATCAATAGGCAATAGAAGGGACCTCAGGGGGATGGGAACCCAAAGCTTCTGCTCCAAGACCTCCACAGAACCGAACCCTGTTCTCATTCCATGGTGTGGAGAGGAGACTGGGCAAGATCTGCTTGGGTCTGTCTCCTCCCTTCACAGCTGCCACCACCTCCAGCTGGACATGCCAGGACACCTGGGACGTGCAGAACTAATCCTGCATTTCCCTGCACCTTTCCATGTGACTGACCATTCCCAGTCCTGTGTGGAAAAGGTTTTACAGTGACTTCTGTGAGCCAGAGAGAAGTTTGAGAAGAAGAGCCATGTTCACCTCTGAAGGAACCTCCTACCAATGTCCTTGACATAGAAACTGAAAAAGAATGGAGAGATAAGAGAAACCTGCAAGTGCCCATTGCAATGAGCGCTATGTTTGTCTCTTGTGACCAATAAGTGTATATTTAGGAGTTTTGTAAGAATGTACAACAGCATGCATAGTATAATACAAATGGTTTGAAGCCTTCTGAAAATGGAGTATTGATTTGTGTTTGACCATCTCAACCAAGACAGCCCAGTCCCAGAGGTGATGTCAGCTTTGCTGCTTGGGCTGAGGATTTGGAAGAGTTTCTGCAAGGCCCTCGTGGCCCTTTCCCATCCTCACTGAGGGATTTGGGGATGTCCTGAGTTTCCTGAAGCTGGGAGAGCATGGGGAGCTGGGGGGGATGAGGCCCCCAGAGCCAGCGGGGTTGGACATCCCCAGCTGGGACACACAGAGCCAGCTGTGCCCGGCCTCCAGGGCACTGCCCAGGGGCATTGCAACAGCCCAGCACACACCCAGGAATTTGGGCAGTAGGAAAAGGGCAAGATGAAGGAAAACCAGGAGTCAACATTTCAATGCAAGACAGCTTTTATTGCAGGGGGAGGGCAGGAGGGGCTGGGCAGCAGAGCAGGGTCATGGCCAAGGGCTTCCCATGGCCTGGCCCTGGGCACAGCCAGGTCAGCAGCAGCAGCGCCAGGAGAGTCTCTGGGACCACCAGGGCACCAGGAGCCGCTCGGGGATGCTCAGGAAGGACAGGAACAAGGCATAGCTGCTTTCCAAGCTGGCACCAGGCAGCCAAGGTGCAGAGCCCGGCCATGTCCGAGGGGTTTTGGTCCACAGGGAAGTGCCGGGGTTTGTCCTGGAGCTCTTCTTGGTCTGAGGCCGCGCTGGGGCTTAGCAGGGCCCGCAGTTGCCATTGAGGTAGCGGTGGCCGCTGCTCCAGCCGCCGTAGCCGCAGTTGCCAAGGCCTCCATAGCCCCAGCCTCCGTAGCCTCCGCATCCCCAACCGCCGTAGCCTCCACGGCCTCCATAGCCCCAACCCCCATAGAGACCACGGCTTCCATAGCCCCAGCCTCCATAACCTCCATAGCCCCCAAGGGCCCCGTAGCCCCCGTAGCCCCCACGGCTCCCAAAGGCGCCCCCGGAGCCGGCTCCCACGTAGGGAGCTCCGGCCGAGCCCACGGCGCTCTGCTGCGGGAAGGAGCTGAGGATGGGCCCGGGGAAGGTGACAACCGAGGCCGGGGGCTGGATGACCACCGTGGAGTCGGGGCACTGCCGCACACAGGGCTCGTTGCAGGTGTCAGCCAGAGGGGCTGGGGTGGCCACCCCGCAGGTGGGGACGCACAGGCTGGAGCAGGACATCCTTCGGTTTGGCTGGGAGAGGTGCAAGACAAGGCATGGCCATGGCTCACACCAAGGACTCGACCTAAAACTCAGCTGCTCTCATCTCTGTACCAGGACTCATTCTGGCTCATCCCAGGCATTCTAATCCAAGTCCCATTCCATCCAAGCTCCTACTCACATCCCTTGCTGCCCTCACCATCCCTGAGTCTTGCTTGCGATTCGCAATTAAGAAGACTTTGACATCCAAACGAGCAAAGTCCTCAAGTTTCCGAAGCCCTTAGTCCCCTAGTATAACCCCAACTATCCCAACTCTGCTCTAGGAGAGCAAGAGGAACCCACAGCCAAAGGTTCCTCCAGAAAGCCCCAAAGATTCCCTGAGAAAGCCAGGGATGAAGAAGGAAAGAGGAGGGAAGGCTTGGACTTACCAAGGTGATAAGGCGAGTCAAGCGGTGGAAGGTGGATAGAGCTCTGTGGAACCTCTGGACCTTTTATACATCTCTCAAAGGGCCTGGGGGTATCACGAAAGGGAGCGGTGGCAAAAAAAACCAGGTAATTAGGAATTCATGCTGACAAGTTCATCAAAGAGATAATGATGCAATACAATTATACACCTCAACATCAGGGAGATTGGTGTGGAAACGTGCCGTGGACCAATGGGAGGTGATGGGAGGAACGCCTGTGGCCCATTATTAGGTGACAGACCCTGCTCTGTCCCTAATCCCTCGCATTGCTTACAAAGAATCCCGAGAATCCTTTGGGACACGACTGTGCCCAGGGCGGCCACTCTGTGCCGCAGCCCCCTGTGCCACTGAGGTAGCCGTGCTCAGCTGGGCCTGACCTGGGATATGGCCATGGCCAGTCTGGCTCTGCAGAGATCAACCAACAACCTCTGTGTCAGAATTTGGGGCCACCTGGACAGTGCAAATCCCCCAGGAAGGCTCAAGTAGGACCCAGCTTGCAGAAACAGAAATGAGAGTCCATAAGGACATTTAAGCTCCTACAATGGTGTCCATTGTGACATGAGAGTAGAGGGCTCAGTCCCACTGATCACCAGGTTCCCTGGTCCTGTGGATTATAATCAGTGGGATCTGCCTGCTCTGTGAGGCCACCAAGGGAAAAGCAAAGTCCACCAGAATCCCCTAACCCTAACCCTAACCCTAACCCTAACCCTAGCCCTAACCCTAACCCTAACCCACAGCTCGGGTGGCTTTGGGGGATTCCGAGGTTATGGAGGATTCAGAGGTTTTGGGGGCAGCTGCGGCTGCTCCAGAGGCTGCCATTCCTGATCCAGAAGAGCTCCAGGAACACGCACAGTCCATCTCCACACGCCAAGGCCTAAAGCAATGACACACCAACAGACAGACAGACAGACAGGCCGACAGACATCCCCCGGCTGCTCTCGCAGCCCCTCAGTGATGGCTGCGCACTCTCGGCACGGCACCAGCTCGGCTCCCCGCTCTGCCCAAGCGGGGAGCGCTCAGCCGGGGCGCCGCTCCGCTGCCGCCCCCCTGCCCTGCACGCCAATAAAAGCTGCATCGCATTGCAATGGTCACCGCCTCTCTCGGCTGCTCTTTGCTCTGGGCCCACCGCCAGCCCCCTGCCCTTGGGAGCCCCGGGGCCATGGGGACTGGGGGGCGAGTAGAGCCCCCCAGGGACTCGGTGATATGATGAAACAAACAAACTGTACAAGTCTTTGAAAGCTGTAAAGCTGGTATGTTTATTACAGCACTGGACCCATGTGGGAATCGTTTCTCTTAATAGGACGTGTGTACCTCTGGGAAATCCAGATCCTTTTTAATATCCATCTCAAACACATATGCATGCAATTTTACAATAGGTTCATACATATTCATTTTACTGATTTTGTGTGACATTTGACGTTAATTTTTTCCTTTATCAGGAATAATTTCTGGGTCATTTTGACCCTGCTTTCTGCAGCAGCCACTCTGCTTGTTTCAGAGTTCAAAGGGACAGAGTATGAAATCATATCGTCTCAAATGGACCCATATGAACTTAAGAAAAATATGTTATCTTGAACCCTGGGAGTTCGAGATTAAATATTTTGGTGTTAATAAGAGAAGAAATTTTCAGACAGATCAATAGGCAATAGAAGGGACGTCAAAGGGATGGGAACCCAAAACTTCTGCACCAAGAGCTCCACGGGACTGAACCCTGTTCTCATTCCATGGCGTGGAGAGGAGACTGGGCAAGATCTGCTTGGGTCTCTCTCCTCCCTTCACAGCTGCCACCACCTCCAGCTGGACATGCCAGGACACCTGGGACGTGCAGAGCTCATCCTGCATTTCCCTGCACCTTTCCATGGGACTGACCAGTCGGAGGCCTATGTGGAAAAGGTTTTACAGTGACTTCTGTGAGCCAGAGAGAAGTTTGAGAAGAGGAGCCATGTTCACCCCGGAGAGAATTTCCTACCAAGGTCCTTGACATAGAAACCAAAAAAGAAAGAAGGAGAAATAAGAGAATCCTGCAACTGCCAATTCCAATGAGCATTTTGTTTGTCTCTTGTGACCAATAAGTGTAATTTTAGGAGTTTTGTAAGAATGTATAAAAGCATGCAGAGTGTAATACAAATGGTTTGAAGCCTTCTGAAAATGGAGTATTGATTTCTCTTGTGACCATCTCAACCAAGACTGCCCAATCCCAGAGGTGATGTCAGCTTTGCTGCTTGGGCTGAGGATTTGGAAGAGTTTCTGCAAGGCCCTCGTAGCCCTTTCCCATCCTCACAGAGGGATTTGGGGATGTCTTGAGTTTCCTGATGCTGGGAGAGCATGGGGAGCTGGGGGGGATGAGGCCCCCAGAGCCAGTGGGGTGGGGTTGGACATCCCCAGCTGGGACACACAGAGCCAGCTGTGCCCGGGCTGCAGGGCACTGCCCAGGGGCATTGCAACAGCCTAGCACACACCCAGGAGATTGGGCAGTAGGAAAAGGGCAAGATGAAGGAAAACCAGGAGTCAACATTTCAATGCAAGACAGCTTTTATTGCAGGGGGAGGGCAGGAGGGGCTGGGCAGCAGAGCAGGGTCATGGCCAAGGGCTTCCCATGGCCTGGCCCTGGGCACAGCCAGGTCAGCAGCAGCAGCGCCAGGAGAGGCTCTGGGACCACCAGGGCACCAGGAGCCGCTCGGGGATGCTCAGGAAGGACAGGGACAAGGCAGAGCTGCTTCCCAAGCTGGCACCAGGCTCCCAAGGTGCAGAGCCCGGCCATGTCCAAAGGGTTTTGGTCCACAGGGAAGTGCCGGGGTTTGTCCTGGAGCTCTTCTTGGTCTGAGGCCGCGCTGGAGCTGGGGCTTAGCAGGGCCCGCAGTTGCCATTGAGGTAGCGGTGGCCGCTGCTCCAGCCGCCGTAGCCGCAGTTGCCAAGGCCTCCATAGCCCCAGCCTCCGTAGCCTCCGCATCCCCAACCGCCGTAGCCTCCACGGCCTCCATAGCCCCAACCCCCATAGAGACCACGGCTTCCATAGCCCCAGCCTCCATAACCTCCATAGCCCCCAAGGGCCCCGTAGCCCCCGTAGCCCCCACGGCTCCCAAAGGCGCCCCCGGAGCCGGCTCCCACGTAGGGAGCTCCGGCCGAGCCCACGGCGCTCTGCTGCGGGAAGGAGCTGAGGATGGGCCCGGGGAAGGTGATCACTGAGGCCGGGGGCTGGATGACCACCGTGGAGTCGGGGCACTGCCGCACACAGGGCTCGTTGCAGGTGTCAGCCAGAGGGGCCGGGGTGGCCACCCCGCAGGTGGGGACGCACAGGCTGGAGCAGGACATCGTTGAGACTAGGAAAGGCTTCTGGAAAACACCCAGGGAAGAAAGAGGTAAAGGTGTGAGGAAGGAATTTCCCAGAGAGAGGTCCCCAAGAAGCTTCGGAGAGCTGCACTTACCCAAGTGATGAGAGGAGTCAAGTGGAGAAGTGTGGATGGAGCTGTGCAAGGAGCTCAGCCCTTTTATACACCCCAGAGTGGCTGGGGCTTCAGGAAAGGGGGCGGTGACAAAAAAACCCTGAGTAATTAGGAATTCAAGCTAACAAGACTGATCAGAGAGATAATGTTGCAAGATAATTCCATGACATCCCCTTCTTGGGGACACAGGTGTGAAAACGTGTCCTGGACATGAAGGAAGTGACGGGAGGGACAGCTGTGGCCCATCATTACATGACCGACACCATGCCGCTGCAGCTCACTCAGCTCACATCCCCAATAAACCCAGCTTTGTCCCTAATCCCTCGCTTTGCTTACAGAGAACAATTCCTGGCATCTTGCAGCAGCTTTGAAGTGCTGCCCCAGCCATCACCCCTGTCATTATCACCCTTTTACGGGCTGGTAAACAGAGGCAGCGGCAGCTTGGGCAAAGCAGAAGCCACTCTCGGGGTGTCTCCCAAATCCCACCCACAGCCAGTGCCAGCAAAAGTGCTCATGGCCAGGTTTGGGGTCCCCTGATCCGTATGTGAATTGTTAGAATTAGGCTTAGGGTTACGGTTAGGGTTAGGGTTAAGTGGTTCTGGAGGACACTGGGTTCCCAATGTCCTAATTTCCCTTGGTGCCTCCACAGAGGGGTCAGATCCCATTGTTGCAAGCCCAAACCCCCAGGGAAGGTGGACATCAGTGGGACAGAGCACCAGTCAGTTGTGACAGAGGGGAAACCATGGGAGGAGCTGAAGCGTCCCTCGGGCTTCTCTGGCCCCATTTCTGCAAGCTAGGTACTGCTTGGACGCTCTTGAAGGGTTTGCATTGTCCAGCTGGCCCTAAAGTCTGACACAGGGGGTGTTGGCCAAGTCCCCCAGAGCCAGACTGTCATTGGCCATGGCCCAGGACAGACCAGCTGGGCACAGCTGGCTCAGGGGCATGGGGGACTGGGGCTCAGGGTGGCAGACTGGGCACAGTCGTGTCCCAAAGGATGCTCGGGATCCTTTGTAAGCAAAGTTAAGGATTGGGGACAGAGCAGGGTCTGTCACCTAATAATGGGCCACAGGCGTTGCTCCCATCACCTCCCATCAGTCCAGGGCACGTTTCCACACCAATCTCCCTGATGTTGAGGTGTATAATTGAATTGCATCACTATCTCTCTGATGAAGCTTGTCACCGTGAATTCCTAATTACCTGTTTTTTTTGCCACCGCTCCCTTCCGTGATGCCCCCAGGCCCTTTGAGAGATGTATAAAAGGTCCAAGGGTTCCACAGAGCTCTATCCACCTTCCACCGCTTGACTCGCCTTATCACCTTGGTAAGTCCAAGCCTTCCCTCCTCTTTCCTTCTTCATCCCTGGCTTTCTCAGGGAATCTTTGGGGCTTTCTGGAGGAACCTTTGGCTGTGGGTTCCTCTTGCTCTCCTAGAGCAGAGTTGGGATAGTGTGGGCTCTACCAGGAGACTAAGGGATTTGGAAACTTGAAACTTTGCTAGTTTGGATGTCAAAATCTTAATTCCGAATCACAAGCAAGACTCAGGGATGGTGAAGGCAGCAAGGGATGTGAGTAGGAGCTTGGATGGAATGGGGAGGAGTTCAGAATTCCTGGGATGAGCCAGAGTGGGTCCTGGAACATGGGCAGCGGCGCTTTGGGTTGAGTCCTTGGTGTGAGCCATGGCCATGCCTTGTCTTGCAGCTCTACCAACCAAACCGAAGGATGTCCTGCTCCAGCCTGTGCATCCCCACCTGCGGGGTGGCCACCCCGGCCCCTCTGGCTGACACCTGCAACGAGCCCTGCGTGCGGCAGTGCCCCGACTCCACGGTGGTCATCCAGCCCCCGGCCTCAGTGATCACCTTCCCCGGGCCCATCCTCAGCTCCTTCCCGCAGCAGAGCGCCGTGGGCTCGGCCGGAGCTCCCTACGTGGGAGCCGGCTCCGGGGGCGCCTTTGGGAGCCGTGGGGGCTACGGGGGCTACGGGGCCCTTGGGGGCTATGGAGGTTATGGAGGCTGGGGCTATGGAAGCCGTGGTCTCTATGGGGGTTGGGGCTATGGAGGCCGTGGAGGCTACGGTGGTTGGGGATGCGGAGGCTACGGAGGCTGGGGCTATGGAGGCCTTGGCAACTGCGGCTACGGCGGCTGGAGCAGCGGCCACCGCTACCTCAATGGCAACTGCGGGCCCTGCTAAGCCCCAGCCCCAGCGCGGCCTCAGACCAAGAAGAGCTCCAGGACAAACCCCGGCACATCCCGACCCGACTCTCTGTGGACCAAAACCCTTTGGACATGACTGGGCTCTGCACCTTGGGTGCCTGGTGCCAGCTTGGGAAGAAGTTCTGCCTTGTCCCTGTTGTTCCTGAGCATCCCCGATGGGCTCCTGGTGCCCTGGTGGTCCCAGAGCCTCTCCTGGCGCTGCTGCTGCTGACCTGGCTGTGCCCAGGGCCAGGCCATGGGAAGCCCTTGGCCATGACGCTGCTCTGCTGCCCAGCCCCTCCTGCCCTCCCCCTGCAATAAAAGCTGTCTTGCATTGAAATGTTGACTCCTGGTTTTCCTTCATCCTTCCTTTTCCCACTGCCCAAATTCCTGGGTGTGTGCTGGGCTGTTGCAATGCCCCTGGGCAGTGCCCTGGAGCCCGGGCACAGCTGGCTCTGTGTGTCCCAGCTGGGGATGTCTGACCCCGCTGGCTCTGGGGGCCTCATCCCCCCCAGCTCCCCATGCTCTCCCAGCTTCAGGAAACTCAAGACATCCCCAAATCCCTCAGTGAGGATGGGAAAAGGCCACGAGGGCCTTGCAGAAACTCTTCCAAATCCCATCCCCCTGAGGTCCCTTCTATTGCCTATTGATCTGCCTGATAATTTCTTCCCTAATTAACACCAAAACCTCTGTGGGTTTGGGATTTCATATTTTCTTTAAGTTCTTGTAGATCCATTGTAGACAATATTATTTCATCCTCTGTCGCATTGAACTCTGAAACAAACAGAGCGGCTGCTACAGAAAGCAGGGTTAAAATGACCCAGGAATTCTTAGTGATCAAGGAAAAAATTAGTGTCTAATGTCACAGAAAATCAACAAAATGAATATGTATGAACCTATTGTAAAATCGATATGTATTTGAGAGGGAAATAAAAAAGGATCTGGAGTTCCCAGATGTATGCATGTCCTATTAAGAGAAACGATTCCCACACGCGTCCAGCGTTGTAATAAACATACCAGCTTTACAACTTTCAAAAAGTTTTAGAGCGTGTTTTTCCTGCAAATCATGGGATCCCTAAGGGGGCTCCACTCACTGCCCAATCCCCACAGCCACGGGACCCCAGGCATCCCTCAGGGGGCTCAACTCGTCCCCAGTCCCCACAGCCCTAGGATTCCAGGCATCCCTCAGGGGCTCCACTCACTGCCCAATCCCCACAGCCACGGGACCCCAGGCATCCCTCAGGGGGCTCAACTCGTCCCCAGTCCCCACAGCCCTGGGATTCCAGGCATCCCTCAGGGGCTCCACTCACACCCCATTCCCCACAGCCCTGGGGCTCCAGGCATCCCTCGGGGGGTGTCCCAAGGGCAGGGGGCTGGCGGTGTGCCCGGGGCTCCTTTGGGGCTGCCGAGAGTAGCCCGGAGCGGGCAGGAGCAGGGTAGGGATGGGCAGAGACCCCATTCCAGGGGCTGGGCAGGGTCCGGCTCGGGGGGACTCTGCTGCCGGGCTGGCGTGGCCAAGGACGGGCAGGAGGAGCCCGGGCAGCTGCCGGGGGCTTCTGACCCACTGTGTCCAAGCGGGGCTGCCCGAACCCTCCCGGAACCCTCCCGGGACCCTCCTGGAACCCTCTGGGCCGGGCTGGGCAGAGGGTGCGGAGCAAAGAGCAGCCGAGAGAGGCGGTGAACATTGCAATGCGAGGCAGCTTTTATTGTCGTGCGGGGTAGGGGGGCGGCAGCAGAGCGGGGTCCCGGCCGAGTGCTCCCTGCGTGTCCTGGGAATGGGGGGACACGGGCAGAGCAGGAGCCGAGCTGGGGCTGTGCCGGGAGCGGGCAACGATCGCTACAGGGCTCCAAGAGTGGCTGGAAGGGACCGGGGCATGTCTATCTGTCTCTCTGTCTGTCGGTCTGTCGGTGTGTCTTTGCTTCGGGCCTTGGCGTGCAGGGATGGGCTGTGCGCGTTCCTGGAGCTCTTCTGGATCACGGATGGCGCTGGCGCTTAGCAGGGCCCGCAGCTTCTGGAGCCGCCGCAGCTGCCCCCAAAACCTCCGAATCCTCCATAACCTCCAAGTCCCCCAAGGCCACCAGAGCCTCCGGAGCCCCCACGGCGTCCAGAGGAGCCACCAAAGCCGCCTCCGATGAAGGGAGCTCCGGCCGAGCCCACGGCGCTCTGCTGCGGGAAGGAGCTGAGGATGGGCCCGGGGAAGGTGACCACCGAGGCCGGGGGCTGGATGACCACCGTGGAGTCGGGGCACTGCCGCACGCAGGCCTGGTTGCTGGTGTCAGCCAGAGGGGTCGGGGTGGCCACGCCGCAGGTGGGGACACAGCAGGACATCCTTGAGACTTGGAAAGGCTTCTGGAAAAAAGAGGCAAAAGTGTGAGGGAGGAATTGCATGGAAGGAGACAGAGAGTGATCCCCAAGAGGCTTCGGAGAGCTGCTCTTACCTGGGTGATGAGGAGAGTCAAGTGGAGAAGTGCGGATGGAGCTGTGCAAGGAGCTCGGCCCTTTTATACACCCCAGAGAGCCCCGGGCATCGTCTGGGGGTGCGGACAGACCCCCCCCCTCCAGTAATTACGAATTCTCGCAGAGACGCTCCATAAAGTGAAGGGACGCTGAAAAATTCTGTCATCCCCCCCGCATTGTGGACATTGGTGTGGAAAGGAGTGGACAGGAGAGAGGCGCTTGCCAGGACAGCCATGACCCATCATTACATGACAGACACGGTGCTACTGGAGTTCACTCAGCTCACATCCCCAATAAACCCAGCTTTGTCCCTAATCCCTCGCTTTGCTTACAGAGAACAATTCCTGGCATCTTGCAGCAGCTTGGAAGCGCTGCCCCAGCCATCACCCCTGTCATTATTGCCCTTTTACTGGCTCGTAAACAGAGGCAGCGGCAGCTTGGGCAAAGCAGAAACCACTCTCGGCAGCTTGGGCAAAGCAGAAGCCACTCTCGGGGTGTCTCCCAAATCCCACCCACTGCCAGTGCCAGCAAAAATGTTCATGGCCAGGTTTTTGGGTCCCCTGACACGCCTGTGAATTGTTAGAATTAAGGTTTGGGTCAAGGTTAGGGTTAGGGTTAGGGTTAGGGTTAGGGTTAGGGTTAGGGTTAGGGTTAGGGTTAGGGTTAGGGTTGGGTTAGGCAAGTGTTCGTGTTAGAGTAAGCTTTTCCGGCTTCTGGAGAGCATTGTGTTTTCTATTTCCCCTTTTCCCTTGATGGCCTCACATAGGGGGTGTATCCCACTGGTGGAACCCCAAACTACCTGGGAAGGGGAGAGTGCTGGGGCAAAGCCCTCATCAGCTGTAACAGAGGGGACAGCATGGGTCACCTGAAAGTTCTCTGTGGTTCGTCCGGCCACATGTCTGCAAACTGGGTCCTAGTTGAACCCTCCTGGGGGGTTTGCATTGTTCTGGTGGCCCCAAGATCTGACACAGATCTGGGGTATTTGTTGAGCCCCCCAGAGCCAGATCGGCCCTGGCCGTGTACCAGGACAGGCCCAGCTGGGCTTGGCTGGCTTAGAGTCACGGCCAGGCTGGGCATTGCAATGTCCAAAGGATTCTTTGTAAGCAAAGTTAGGGATTAGGGACAAACCTGGGTTTATTGGGGCTATCAGTCGAGTTCCAGCAGCACCGTGTCTGTCATGTAATGATGGGCCACTGCTGTTCATCCCATCCGTCCAGGCATGTTTGCACAGCAAAATCTCCAAAAAGAAGATGACAAACAACTATTCCCCATCATTAGCTGGGCCATTTAACTTGTCTGCTTGAATTCCTAATTACTGGAGTTTGCCCCCACCCCCTGGACGGTGCCGCAGGCACTCTGGGATGTATAAAAGGTCTGAGAGCTCCACAGGTCTCCATCCCGCTCTCCTCACTCGAATCTGCTCATTGATCGCTGTGGTGAGTCTGAGTCTTCCCTCTGTCCTCTCTTCCTCCTCTGCTCCTTCCCCGGGGAATCTCTGCCTGTGGATTTCCCAAGGAATCTCCGGTTCTGGATTCCCCGGGGAATCTCTGCCTGTGGCATTCCCAAGGAATCTCTGGCTGTAGAATTCCCAAGGAATCTCTGCCTCTGGATTTTCCAAGGAATCTCTGTCCCTGAGCTCCAGCAGCTGTCCCAGGACAGAGCTGGGATGGTTGAGGTTCCACCAGCAGGCTCAAAGCCTTGGGGAGCCTGGTGGTTGGGATGAGGGAATTTTTCTTCATTGCCACGGGCAAGCAAGACTCAGGGATGGTGAGGGCAGCAGGAGATGTGAGCAGGAATTTGGAGGGAATGGGGCTCGGATCAGAAGGCCTGGGATGAGCCAGAGCAAGCCCTGTCACAAGGGCTCCAGGTGGGCCAGAGCAGCAGCAGGGCTTTGGGCCGAGTCCTTGGTGTGAACCGTGGTCGTGCCTTGTCTTGCAGCTCTACCAACCAAACCGAAGGATGTCCTGCTCCAGCCTGTGCGTCCCCAGCTGCGGGGTGGCCACCCCATCCCCTCTGGCTGACACCAGCAATGAGCCCTGCGTGCGGCAGTGCCCCGACTCCACGGTGGTCATCCAGCCCCCGGCCTCAGTGATCACCTTCCCCGGGCCCATCCTCAGCTCCTTCCCTCAGCAGAGCGTCGTGGGCTCGGCCGGAGCTCCCTACGTGGGAGCCGGCTCCGGGGGCGCCTTTGGGAGCCGTGGGGGCTCCGGGGGCTTTGGGGGCTTTGGGGGCTTTGGAGGTTTTGGGGGTTATGGCAGCTCTGGCGGTTATGGCAGCTGTGGCCGCGGTTCCCGCTCCTTCGGGGGCTCCTGCGGGCCCTGCTAAAGCCCAAACCCCGGCGGAGCTCAGCGCTGCCCCTGCCCGCGGGCTCCTCCAGCAGCCCCTGCTGCCTTGTGCCCCCTGAGCCGGGCTGAAGCTGCAGCCCCTGCTCAGGGCCGGCCCGGCAGCCCCGGGAGCTGCAGGGTCCCTGTCCCTGCCGTGTGACCCTGCAGAGCCTCGGCGGGCGCCTTTGGCCTTCCCAGCGCTGCCCCCAAAAGCTGCCCCCTCTCTGTGTGCCCCCAGCCAGCTGTGCCCAGCCTCGGCTGTGGCTCTGCCCTGCTCTGCCCAGCCCCGAGCCCCGGTGCTGCCCTGGCAAGGGGCAACCTCTGGGGTGCAGCCCTGGGCTGTGCCTCGCTTCTGCTGCTGCCTTGGGATTTTCGTGTTTCCATCGCGTTGTTGCTGGTTTGTCTCTCGCTGACACCACCTGTGGGTTTTTCATTCACAATAAAGAATCTGCATTGCACAAAATATTTCTTTTGTCATGGATTTCTTCATCCTGGCTGTAAATGAGTTTCTAACTGAGGGATGGTGTGGGAAGTCCTATCGTGGAATCACAGGAGGGTTTGGGTTGGAAGGGGCCTTGAAACTCCTCCCATTCCACCCCGTGCCATGGGCAGGGACACCTTCCACTGTCCCAGGCTGCTCCAAACCCTGTCCAACATGGTCTTGGACCCTATCAGGCATAGGGTGGCCCCAACTTCTCTGGGAAATCCATCTCAAGGCCTCTTCACCCTCACAGGTAGGAATTCCTGGCCAATGTCCCACCTAAACCTCCTCTCCCATCAGTCTGACAGCGCCTGTGGGCTTTTCATTCACAATAAAGATTCTGCATTGCTGCAATCACTTGGATTTCGATTGGTTTTTCTGGGTTTGCTCCTCTGATGGTCCGTGTTGAGCTGGGATATGTTCACAGAATCCCAGAATCATTCTGGTTTTTAAAACCTACAAATCATCATCCAATCTTTGGCCAATCCCCACCATGTCACCCCTCCCAGGGGTCCAATGCCATTTCCACTTGTTCCTTGGACAATTCCAGGGCTGGGGACCCCAAACCTCCCTGGGCAGCCCCTTCCAGTCCTGATCACCCTTCCCAGGATGAAATTCTTCCCCAAATGAAGCCCAAGGCCCCACATTTATCATCCATGAATGAACAAGGTTTGTGAGGTCCTCGTCAGCTCTCACATTTTCCTTTTGCAGCACACAAAGGATGGAAATGAGTCATTACCCCTATTCCAAGACTTGAAGGGAAAAGTATCAATTAATTTATTTATTCCTTTGTGGTCCTTCAATAAAAAGTTACAAAGTCTTCACCTTATTTTGGCAGTTCAAAGCAGCAGTTCAGACGCTGTTTTATGTATTTATAAGCTGTTATTAATCTGTAAAAAGCACAATTCTCTTCTCTGCTGCTTCATTATTGAAAAAGAGTCACTTCAAAGGTACGAGTTGAGGCAGTTCAATGTCGGCTTTAGTCAGAATTTATTTTATTCCTTTGAAACTTTCCATTCAAGTGTGGCTCTGCACAAATAACCATGACAATGAACTGCTTTGTCTCTTCATCCTCCAAATCTGGATTTATTGCTAGTTTTATTCTTAGACTTTCTGGAGTGAGCAAAATATGTTAAAATTCCATTAATTTTAATTCTTTCTTCAACCCTTGTTAAAGTAGTCAAATCAGGGCTGAGACAGCAGAATTTATTAATTTATTTTATTCTCACGTGGTCTCACTTGTGCACCCTGAGACACAGAAAGTTTTCCAGTTTTTATTTGGGAATTTACAACTCCCTGACTTTATTGATTAGAGATAATTAGAGAAAATATTAAAATTATGACCAGATGCAGCTGAATTTAGAGACCAGGATACAGCTTGAGCAGTGACTTGAGCTGGGTGTCTGAATGGATAAATTCATCAAAATTCATCAAAAGCCTTTGGATTTTTTTTTATTATTTCTAGCCTGAAATGTGCTGGAAACACAACCCCCAGTTTTACAAGGAAAGGTTTTCCATGGGTTTTATGCCCATATTTTGCACTGAGCCAAATCCAGCTCTGTTCCCTTGTTGGGGAGATCTCCAGAGGTCCCTTCCCACCCAAATTCTGGGATTCTGGCATTGCCTCTGTCTGTTCAAAGGGCAGCAATTACGCTCACAATGAGGGTTCGAGGGTTTAATTGAGTTTTCCAAGCTCTTTTGTGCCCAGACTCTGAGACACCTCTGTAATGAATAATTTGAGTGGCTCCTCCTCCCCAGAAAGGGGTGGAACAGCCTGGGAAATTCACACTACCAGTGTCATTCCAACAGAGGCTGGAATGAAAAGAAAATGAAAATTTCTGCTCTGGAAAATTACATTTTCTGCTCTGAAAATTGATTTTTTCTGCTGTGTAACAGATCTGGTCTCTCCATCCAGAAAGATGGGAAAATCCCAGGCAGGGCCAGCACAAAAACACGGCAGAAAAAGTGATTTTCTCTCAATTTCAGGTGTTATCCCCCAAAATTTAATTAATTAGCAGCCAGTCCGTGCCTCAGTAATTTGCAGCTGCTGTTGTGTCCAATGCCTGCACACCCAAAGCAAATTTAAAGGAATATTTTCAAATATTTCCTAGGAAATTAGGGATTTGGAATTAATTTTCGGAGTGGTTTTGCATCACACTAAACACAGCTGGGAAAGAGCCATAAATGAGGGATTTGTAAAGAAATATTAAACCCAGTTTCCTTTACAGCACTAAACCCAGGGAGGGCTGAGAGACACAGCAGAGAAAAAAGGGGGAGAAAAAAGAGTTTTGGAGGAACATTGGGGAAGTATACATATATATATAGTTAGCATATACATATATATTTTTTTACTAATATATATATAATTATAAAGAACATTAAAACACAACAGAAGGCAGCGGTGTGATGCAAGATCTTTTAATGAGAGTAAGAAGTTACAGCTCGTTGTAGCACAGGAGGATCACGTCATCATACACTGAGGAGTAGCTACACCCCAGAGCAGAACTTTGGGGAGTAAAGCTGGTGTAGGAGAGGAGCAGAGCTGTCAGCACAGCCAGCTCCTCAAGACACACAAAAACCTCATCCCAAAAGAGAAGGAACAGCAAAAAACAGCAAATTAATCAGAGTAACATCATGGAAGAGATCCCAAACCCTCAGGGAACCGGAGATGAGACGGAGCAAAATCCACCCAGGAGCAAAATCCACCCAGGAGCAAAATCAATCCAGCCAGGAGCCTTCAGGGCGGGTTTTGGGGTTTTCCCTGCCCGGGCTGGGCTCAGCACTGGTAGCAGGGGTAGCAGCTGCCGTAGGAGTATCTCTGGAAGTAGCGGGAGGAGTAGGGCGAGCAGTAGCGGGAGCTGAAGCTCGGGCAGTACTCGCGGTAGCCACAGAGCCTCCCGTAGTAGCCCTGGTAGCCGCAAGGGCTGCCGCAGTCGTAGCTGCGGGTGCTGCAGACGGTGCCGTAGCTGCAGGGGGAGTAGCAGGGTTCCTCACACTGCCGCTGGTAGCAGAAAGTCATCTTGGGGCTGGAGAGGAGGGAGGCCAGGCTGCAAGGGAGGGAAAAACACGTGAGGTGAGTCCCGACAGTGAGTAAACCCCGAGTAAGAGATGCAGGGAAAGGAGAGGCAGCAAATCATGGCACAGTGCCCTCATCCATCACTCCATCCTGAATTTAGGGCCAGTTCTTGCCCCTAATCCTCCATCCTGAGGAGGGAGGTGAGGCTGGAAGGGAGGAAAAGAGGAATGGGAGAGTTGGGGAATGGTTTGGGTTGGAAGGGACATAAAGCTCATCCTGTTCTACCCCTGAATGGGCAGCAACAGAGGTCCATAACCCTAACCTTAACCATAACCATAACCATAACCCTAACCCTAACCCTAACCTTAACCTTAACCTTAACCCCAACCTTAACCCTAATCCACACCTTCCTCCAGTTCATGGTACTCCAAGCTGGCCTTGGACTCTTCCTGGCATGTGGAATCCTTGGAATATTCCAAATTTTGGGCCAGTTCTTGCCCCTAATCCTCCATCTTGAGCTTTCCCACACAGCCTCGCTGAAAAATGGGGCTGTGACCCAAAGCAGGGCTGGAAAATCCTCAGAGCTGTGCTGGGACAAAGGCGTGAGAGAAATAGGGGATCCATGTGGGACTGAGGCTGTTTTGAACTGCCAGAAATTAAAAATCCAGGGAGGAAAGATTGTTTTGCACTCCTAAATCACAACCTCAATTCTTGGCTGCAGCATCTGTAGATAAGGAGGGAATAAAAAGGAGAGGGAACAGCCCCAAATCTGTCCCTTCATCATCGTCTGAATTCCCCAGACCTGTTCCCACTTACCCTTGGCTGCAAGGAGGAGAAGGCAGGAGCAGGGAATGGTTTCTCCACAGGGATGTGGGGTTTTTATGGAGCTCCAGGTCCCGCCCCGCTCAGCCCTAATTAATTCCCAGCCCCTTTTCTGCTCCTCATCGATATCCCAGGGTCCGGCACCGTCACCAGGAGGCTCCGCCCGCCACGTCCCTTTCATCCCAAAGGCACTCAGTGCAATTAAGGCTGGCCATCATTATCATCATCATCATCATCACGCTGAATTTGCTCTTTTTGGGACAGCGGCGACTCTTGGGGATCAGCAAAGTCCCGTGGAATTCCCAACGCGGCATCTTTGGGACACTGAATGTGCTTTGTTGTGCTTTTTTCCCCCCCTGGAATAATTGTGGAAGGCACAGGCTGTGTTTTTGATGAATTTCATCACTCCTAATGACACTGGAGCATCCCTGCGGATCCCTCCCAACATTTCCGGTGATTTGGAGCCGCCGCGCCGGGGGATGTTATTGATTCAGTCAGGAAATATTGATTCAGCCAGGAAATATTGATTCAGCCAGAAAATTGGCCTGCAAGCATCGAATTGGTATGTCCAGGATGTATTTTTAGAGGGGGAAAACATCTTCCAGAGACCCAATTCTGAAGGTATAAATTAGAATTTTAATAAAGGCAGGAAACAGAACACCCCAATGTACGTTTTTGGAGAGGGTGTTACATAAGAGCGGGGCGTAGCAAGGTGCTGTTAATATTGAAATAATAAATCTCTTTGTGCCCGAAAATATTTAATAAGTCTTAATGAAGGCTTTGATATTCCAAATTTAGAGAAAGGCCCAGAACTCCTGACGTGCTGCCTGTCATTATCCTCCCTTGGGATGGGAGTAAACAGCAAAACAGGGTTTGGAGGTGAAGGTCACCCCAGCATTATTCACCTTCATTAGGGAGAATTAAACACCTTGCCAATAAGAAGAAAAATTTACATTAAACCATATTTGGAATTTGGGGGGTTTCCTGGGAAAACTGCAGTGGTTACAGAGATAAATCCCCGGGGTGTTTTATCTTTTCTCTGGGTTTTTTAATGTTTCTCCTTGTCAGGAACCCCCGAAAAAATAATTTTGTGATCGAAGGGAAAAAAACACTGAGCAGAACTTTTTGGAGCCAGTGAAATCCGCATTGCTTGGGCTGGAAATTCAGTTCCTGAATGGATTTCGTAAAACACGCCTGGAGATTTCAAATATCGTAAAATAAACCTGGAGATTACAAATATGTTTTTTTCTGCTTGAAATAATTTGGATTCATTGGGGATTTCTACCTGCTCTGAGGTTCATTTAAGTCATTGATGCCTGGTTTTATTCGAATGTATTTCCACTCTTACACGGAAAAGGATCACCATTTCTTTCTACAACTTAAGAGCTTGTTGAAGCTGGGTTGAGTTACTTATTAATAATTTTTAAAATAAAAAGAAAAATAAATAAATATATAAATAAAAATATAAAATTGAATACATTATAAAAATAAATGTAGATACAGATATAGATCTATATAAATATAGATACAGAAATAGATGAAAATATAAATATAAATATTTTATAAATATAGATATAGATATAGATATAGATATAGATATAGATATAGATATAAATATAAATATAAATATAAATATAAATATAAATATAAATATAAATATAAATATAAATTATGTTCTGGCCTAAAAACGTGATTTTGAAATAGACCCAAGCAATAAATTATCTCCAGGGATTTTCATTTTGAAAAACAATTGAAATTCCTTCTCCCTAAATGAATCCAGGGTCATTGCAGGTTTCACATATTACCATTTGTCCATTCATCCCAAATTGGGATTGCGAGCATCCATTAATTCTGCTCTCAATATCCTTCCTTCCTTTTCCTGCTGTAACTCAGATTTCGCCACCCTCACTCCCCGTTTGTAATTGAGCCTGGACATGAAAGGAAAGAGAAGCACGAAGTCATCCCTGTGGCAGCCCTGGGAGCTGAGTAAGGATCCCAAAACGAGGAAAACAACCCCATCAGCTGCGGGGTGACGTGCGGGGCGAGTTTGGGCTGTGATGAGAAGGAGTTTGAAGCATCACAGGCTGGCGTAGATAAATGTATAAAAAGGAGCCAAGTCCACGGCTCTGCACTCACGTCTTCAGCCTTCAGCCTCAGCTCTTGCTCAGCGTGGTAAGTGGGCTTAAGGGGATTTGCTGCTGGGATGCTGCTGGGTTTGGCTGTAGAGGGGTAGGGATGGGAGTTAAAATTTGAAATGATGGTTTAGGAATGATTTCGTGGCAATGCAGTTTGGGGTTTTTGTTAAAAATGGGGTATAAGCCCGTATTTTATATATATGTATTTCTTTTAAATATATATAGAAATATATTAAAATATATTTAGAATTACATACGTATATATCTATATAAATATGGGTTAATATCCCATTTTAAACAAACGCCCCAAACTGCACAACCATGAAATCATATATACATATATAAAAATATATATATATTAAAACATATATTAAAAAAAATATATATAAATACGAGTTAATAGCCCATTTTTTATATTATGGGTTTATATATATATAAAATATGAATTAATTATTAATTTCCACATTTAGATATGCCTTATGAGAAATACGTTATTTGAGGATATTATGGGTTATTTCAGGATTTATTGTTAATTGGCTGTGCCAGCAAGGTTCAGGTGGGACATCAGGGCAAGGTTCTTCCCGACAAGGGTGGCCTTGGACGGAAAGGTTCCATTGGGTTTTCCATCCTCTCACAGGGCTTCCAAAAGCAGCAAATTCCTGCTGGATCCATCTCTGAGCTCTCCTTTCAAACTGCTCCAGATGGGAGCCCTGGGAGGGTGGGGAGGCCTTAAATTTGGGATATTCCAAGGGTTTCATATCCCTGGAAGTGTCCAAGGCCAGTTGCAGCCCCATGGGCTGGAGGAAGGTTTGGGTTAGGGTTAAGGTTAAGGTTAGAGTTAAGGTTAAGGTTGGGGTTAAGGTTAGGGTTAGGGTTAGGTTAGGTTAGGTAAGGTTATGGTTAATGGTTAATGGTTAGTTGGTTAGTTATGGCCTCTGTTGCTGCCCATTCAGGGGTAGAACAGGATGAGCTTTATGTCCCTTCCAGCCCAAACCATTCCCCAACTCTCGCATTCCTCTTTTCCTCCCAGCCTCGCCTCCCTCCTCAGGATGGAGGATTAGGGGACAGAACTGCTCCTAAATTCAGGATGGAGTGATGGATAAGGACACTGCCAGTGATTTGCTGCCTCTCCTTTCCCTGCATCTCTTACGCGGGGTTTACTCACTGCCGGGACTCACCTCACGTGTTTTTCCCTCCCTTGCAGCCTGGCCTCCCTCCTCTCCAGCCCCAAGATGACTTTCTGCTACCAGCGGCAGTGTGAGGAACCCTGCTACTCCCCCTGCAGCTACGGCACCGTCTGCAGCACCCGCAGCTACGACTGCGGCAGCCCTTGCGGCTACCAGGGCTACTACGGGAGGCTCTGTGGCTACCGCGAGTACTGCCCGAGCTTCAGCTCCCGCTACTGCTCGCCCTACTCCTCCCGCTACTTCCAGAGATACTCCTACGGCAGCTGCTACCCCTGCTACCAGTGCTGAGCCCAGCCCGGGCAGGGAAAACCCCAAAACCCGCCCTGAAGGCTCCTGGCTGGATTGATTTTGCACCTGGGTGGATTTTGCCCCTGGGTGAATTTTGCTCCATCTCATCTCCGGTTCCCTGAGGGTTTGGGATCTCTTCCATGATGTTACTCTGATTAATTCACTTATTGTTGCTGTTCCTTCTCTTTTGGGATGAGGTTTTTGTGTGTCTTGAGGAGCGGGAGCCTTGTCTGGCTGTGCCGACCGCTCTGCTTCTCTGCTACACCAGCTTTACTCCCCAGAACTCTGCTCTGGGGTGTAGCTACTCCTCA
The DNA here is from genome assembly GCF_028769735.1 of Zonotrichia leucophrys gambelii. Taxonomy (NCBI): domain Eukaryota; kingdom Metazoa; phylum Chordata; class Aves; order Passeriformes; family Passerellidae; genus Zonotrichia; species Zonotrichia leucophrys. The sequence continues at coordinate 3,208,459 of NC_088194.1, read as the reverse complement.
GTGTATGATGGCGTGAACCTCCTGTGCTACAACGAGCTGTAACTTCTTACTCTCATTAAAAGATCTTGCATCACACCGCTGCCTTCTGTTGTGTTTTAATGTTCTTTTTAATACTATATTTGGTTTTGCTAATTAAACATTTGGCACTCATAGAAAAAAAAATTAAATTTGGCATCGGTTTCTCAGATTCTTAGTAGAATTTGAGGGGACTGAGGGAGTGCTGAGCACCTCAATTTCTGTCTGCTCCAAAATTCACATTTTCCATGTCCCAACTCTGCCCCTCTTATGCCAAAACCATTCCTGTTTCCAAAGCTCTAGCTGGAAAAAAAAGTGAAGATTTACAAAAAATTAATCAGGACATTTCCAGCCCAAGTTCTGCCCTGCAGGAAAATCCAGTTTTGGAAGGGATTTCCAGCCAGAATTATCTCCCCACAGTCCTGGAGTGCAGGTGGGAGGCGGAATTCCCTCCCCAAATTCCCAAATCCCCAAATCCCCAAATCTCCAAATCCCCAAATCCCCAAATCTCCAAATCCCTGATAGGAGCTCAGGCTCTGCTCCCTCTCAAGTTGTGCCAGATTGGAAAATTTGGGAAAATTCGCCCTGGAAAGGGTGGCCAGGCTTTGGAAAGGGGCTCAGGGAGGGTTGGATCGCCATCCCTGGAGGTGTCAGAGGAATTCCTGAAATTTTCTGACTGAGCTTGGATTTGATCCTGGAGGCTTCTCCAACCTCCGGGTTCCCAGAATTCCAGCTTTTCCTTTTTCTGCAGAAGTTCAGATCTGATTAAACCGGCTAAAAATGCAAACCAACGTTTCCCTCCGCTGGTCAGGAGGTGCAAATTCAGCAGCTGAAGGGATTCATTTCTTATTTAAAGTTACTCTGGTTTAGGCATGAATTTGGTTTAGAAGTTTAAAAGGAGTGGAGTAGAAAATAAACTTTCCAGTTGCAGAGTCTGAAAGCAATTTGAATTGATTTGTATTTTCAGAATGCATTTTTTCAAAAAGTTCAGACTTAAATTTTGTACAGAATATTAAAAAAAAAAGCACTGAATGGGGATGAGCAGGTTTTAACCCGTCCCATGAATCAGAGCCCTTCATTAAATGCCTCCATTTATTATTCCCCAGGAATTTAAATCCATCTTTCTCTAATTAACTAAAGGTTCTATAAATTAGATTTCCACCTAATGATCAAAGCCTTTCTTGAGTTCTTCCCTGTGTTTTTAGGTGCAAAAGGGAATTCCTGCTTGTGCAGGAATTTTGCATTTTCAGGGTTCTGGACAACCAAATTTTGCATTAATTTGGAGCATTGAAGGAACTTTGGAAAATGTCCTCAATTTGCTGAACTTCCCAGGGGCATTCATGGCCCTTCAGTGTCCCTCAGCCCTTTGGAAGGTGTTTTGGTCACTCAGAAATTATCTGACCAATGTAAACATCAACAAAATTAAATTTATTTGCCATGTCACACCTTCAATTAAAATAATTGGTTTCCTCTCCATCAGCGGTTATTAATCTATTCTCAGCTCAACCTGGCAACACAAAATAACCCACAGAAGTATTTTTGTCTTAAAAACCTTTTTGACTCCTCCAGCTTTAGTGATGAAATCCAGATTTCAGAACAAACAAGGGAATTTATAGGAGTTATAATTATAAAATTATTTTGCAGCAAATGTTACTAATGCTGATTTTCAGCCTGTCCAGCACAAATCAAGAGACTTTTTTTAAAATTCAGCAAATACCTCCCTGTATGATCTTCCCCCGCAGTAAGCCAAGCCTCATTTGCATATTAAATGAGGATAATTACAGGCATTGGGGAAGTGCTGAGCCTCATCAGAATTTCTGGTATCAGCGCCCTCCCAAAACAATCATTAGAGTTCCTTTGGCAATGTTTGGATTCTTCCAACCCTCCCGGTTTAAATTCCTCGAGCAGAGCAGGGAAGGGAGCCCCCAGGGGACAAGGGAGGTTTTTCTTCATTTAAATTATTTATATTTATTTATAATTCCTGCCGTCCCCTGGAGCAGAGTGACAGAGATCCGTCTGGAAAATGCCACCACAGCAGGTTGGGGAGCAACTCCTGCCTCAGGAAAAATCCCTCCCAAGGGGAACGTCCAGCCCTTTGTGCTGTCCAGCCCACCTGAGGCAGGAAAATAATTTGATAATTTTAACACTTATGAGGTTTGGAGACCTGGATTTCATTCCTAAAACTGAGGAGGACCTCACAAGTTTTTTTTAAGGTGGAAGAGAAGATCTTTGGTTCATTATTGTGGATAAGGAACCATGGAATGGGTTGGGTTGGAACAACCACACTTTCCAGTATCTCAGGTTGCTCCAAGCCCTGGCCCTGGACACTCCCAGGGATGGGAAATCCATGGAATTATCTGGGACCCTCACAGGGAACAATTCCTCCCCAAAATCCCACCCAAATCCCCCCTGCCCCATTCCCTGTGTCCTGTCCCTGCAAATCCTGAGGAAAAGCCTCTCTCCAGCTTCCCTGGATCCCCTGCAGATCCTGGAGGGGCTCTGGGGTCTCCACATTCCCAACCTGGATCCATCGGGGAGGAGCTCCAGTCCCTTTATCAAATTCGTGGTCTTCTCTGGACTCGCTCCAACAATTGCAGGTCCCTTTTATTTTGGGGACACCAGAACCTGGCACAGAATTCCCAATGGGATCCCACCAGAGAGAGCAGAAGAGGAGAAGCCCCTTCCTGACCCCCCTGCCCATGGATGCAGCCCAGGACAGGGAGGGATTCTGGCCAGCTCACGCCCATGGATCCCATATATAAACCCTACACATATCAGACACGTGAGTGATATCACAAGACACCGACTCATGCAAATTTTTCCAATAATTTCATCTGGGAAAAAAAAAAAAAGAAATAACCAAGCAAAACCCTCATAACATAAAAATTAACCACATTTCTCAGATGCTGCCTTAATTGATCCCGTGCCTCGGCCTGCACCTCTCCTAGAACAAATTATAGGCAGGAGAGGGACCTAAAAGAATCAATGGAACCCCTGTCATTAATTGTGACGGAAATCCCGGAGCGCTCGGGGTGATTCTCCTCCGCTCCCCAGCAGCTTTACGTCAACCCAAAATGTGCAGTGCCCACCTCCCTGGTGGGGCCACGGGGCAAAGAACCAATCCATGGCTTCCCAGCTGGCCAGGAATTGGGGCTGGAGCTGTTCTGTGTAGCCTCCAGCCCCATCCCCAGGTGTCCTCCAGGTGCGTCCCCAGAAATCCCTCTGTCCTAGAAAGTCTGGAGATGAAAGAATCTCCCGGGCTGTAATCACAGTGCTCAACCCCAGGAATTCCAAAATTGTCCTAAATGCAGAGGAAAACAATTATAGCAATTGGGCTGCTGATGTACTTCCCAAATTTGTCCCGTGACTAAGGGGAGCTCTCGGGGAACGGCTCCGACCTCCACAATGGGAATATAAAAATGCTCCCAACCCTGGTGCTCCTCACAAGGCTCCTCTTGGTTTGCTCTTCCCACTGAACTCGGTAAGTCCAGATCCCGTTCTCCTGGAGAATCCTTGAATTTGGGGGGAAATCCTTTGCTTGTGGGTGTTTTCTCTTGGGTGCTTTTAATCTAGAGGGGCATTGACCCATGGACATTCCCATGTCTTTGGAAAGATGAGAAGCTGAGTTAGAAGTTCTGGATTTCTTTTTTTCCAGTGGTGACACCTGGAATTTTCAGGCCTGATTGTGCAAAGAGGAAATGGCTCTTTGTGGTGGGATGTTGCAATGGGGAATATGGAAAAGTCCCAGGAATTGTTTTTGTCGCTCTGGAGTCCCTGGGGCAGCTCTGAGCTGCAGGGTTTAAGCCTTTTTATGTCCAGCACAGTGTCCTTGCTAGAACTGGCACTGACAAAGCCAGGAGAAGGAATTGTTTATGTGCCAAGATTAAAAGCAGACAGGGAGGCTGGAGACTTAATGAACTCCTTGAGTTGTGCGTTTCCAAGAACTGCAGAAAATGCCGGGGGGGATTCGAGTCAGACACTGGGACTCCCTCACTGGGAGAGGATTTACCCCAGCCTGTCCCGGGAGCCTGGACAACAAACAAATCCCTTCTTCAGGAAGATTTTGTTTTCTTGGAAAGAGTTTTCAGGATTTGGAAGGGAGGTTTGGAGTCCTTATACCAAGGAAGGATTGGAGGTGGCACTCAGTGCTCTGGGCTGGGGTTGGACTCCATCTTGGAGGTCTTTTCTGACATCAATAATATTTGGGATCCTGGGGTTCTGGAATCCTGGGATTCTGGGGTTCTGTAATTCTGGGATCCTGGGGTTCTGGAATTCTGGGGTCCTGGGGTTCTGTAATTCTGGGATCCTGGGGTTCTGGAATAATGGATTTCTGGGGTTCTGGAATTCTGGGGTTCTGGAATCCAGGGATCCTAGGGTCCTGGAATTCTGGGGTCCTGGGGTTCTGGAATCCTGGGGTTCTGGGGTTCTGGGATTCTGGGTTTCTAGAATTCTAGGATCTTGGGTTTCTGGGAAATGTATGACACGAAAATCCCATGCAAGCCTGAGGGATTCACTCAACATTTCCACCCAACCTCACCCACACCAAGACCCTGCCCTCACAAATTCTTTTTCTCCCCCTTTTTTTCTCCCTCCCTGTCCCAGGTTCACCTCCACCCCTGCATCACCCCACCATGTCCTGCTGCTACTCCCCGTGCTGCTACAGCCTGTGCTGCTCCCCCTGCTACCGCACCTGCACCCGCACCTACAGCTGCAACCCCTGCATCTCCCGCACGCTGAGCTGCTGCCGCCGCTCCTACGGCAGCTGCTGCACCTCCCGGCGCTGCACCACGCGCTACTGCTACCCCTCGTGCTGCACCACGCGCTGCTACTACCCCTCGTGCTGCTCCTACTCCTGCTGCTACCCCTGCTGCTGATCCCACGGAAAAATCCCCATGAATGGACCCACGGAAGACGAACGGATGAGCCCTCTGTTGATGTTTGCACAAGTGCAGAGCCACCACGGTGAAGTCACCACCAGTGGGGGATTTGCTGTGCTCTGAAACCTCTTGGAATTTCTGGGTTTTGTTGTTGTCTCTGTCTCCTTCTTCTTGCCTTTCTCAACTCTCCTGATGTTCTGCGTTTAAAGCCTCCCAAGGCCCCTTCAGCAACGGGAGGGGCGATCTGCAATTCATGTGAAACTTCTCGGAGTTGCTGCAATGGGGCTGGAGGACCTCTGTGAAATTAGATTTGGTGTCATCTGCATTTTCAATAAGCACTTCCAGCACAGCTCTGCAGCCCTGGGTGAGGGAGCGTTACGGCTGTCTCGCCTTTGATCTGCTTTTACGAGGACCTGAAGGATGAACAACACAACTTCAGCAAAAAGGAATGTTCTGGAGAGCAGTGACTCATCTCCCGGGGCTGCCTCCAGCATCCCAAAACTATAATCTTTCTGTATCTGTGCCAGCTCTTTTTCTTGTTCTATTAAATACTTTCTGCATTTGAAAAAAACCTTCTGGAGATCCAGTTGTTTTCTTGCCTGTGTCCTTGGTTTGGGTGGATATTCTGGGAGTTGTGGAATTCTGAAGGGATTTTCTGGACTCGAATCTGTGTCCAGCTCTGGGTCCCTCATGGCAAAGGGGACATTGAGGGGCTGGAGAATGTCCAAGGAAAGGAACAGACTTGGAACAGCTCGAGAAGGGTCTGGAGAACCTTGACAGAGGCTCAGCCTGGAGAAAAAGCGGATCCAGGGGGAATTTCGGGCTCTTCCAGGGGTGATTTGGGATCTGATCCCAGGGAACAGGGACAGAACAAGGGGAAATGGTCTCGAGCTGTGCCAGGAGAGGCTCAGGTTGGACATGAGGAGAAATTTCCTCCTGGTCAGGTCTTGGAAGGGGCTGCCCAGGAGGAATGAGGACATTTTTTTTTTTGTCTTTAGGAATATTTGCCTTTTTCCCCCGACTTTCCTCCCCCATTTTCTGGCTTTTAGTCCTTGGATTTAGTATGTTATTGAAACTGCACCCATAAAAATGGATTTTATTCAGCTCAAATGGATTTTCTTCTGTTTTGTGTGGAAGATCAAGGGGGTGGTTTGAGTTTTCCAGGCCAACATCGACACAAGCAAAGCCACCATGGTTCCCTCTTGTCTTGTCCCTCTTCCCTGGGATCAGATCCCAAAATTCTCCCTGGAAGAGCCCAAAATTCCCCCTGGATTCCTCTTTTCTGCAGGCTGAGCCCCCTGCTCCCTCAGGATCCTCCATTCCCTTTTATTCCCTTTTCCAGCTGCTCCAACTCCGTTCCCTTATCTGGACACACTCCTGCCCTTCAATCTCCATCTTGGCATGAGAGGCCCAGAACTGGACACACGACTGAGTTCATAATTTTATCTCCCAATCCTTTTGCTGTGAACGATTTCATGTTTGTATGTCCTCCATCCAATTTCTGTCATTAATTCAAATTTAGAATAAGAGTAAATAAAGAGCAAGCAGGATGCTGAGGCTTCCTCAGGATTTTGGATGCCAAAGACTTCAAGCTCTTTGAGAAACTTAAATGACAAATAAACCCAGAAATGCTGAATTGATGCAGAAAAGAAATCTTTAATAGAAACGAAACACAGAGATAACTTTGAAAGGATACAGAATAAAAAGACCACACTCCCAAAGTCACATAACACCCAAATCATCCAGTCCGAAGCAATTTTTTGTACAGCCAAAAACATGGAATTCGGTTTGCTTGGAGGATTGAGGAGAAGTTCTGGGTTGAGAGGAGAGCTGGGGCAGTGGGATGAAGGCAAATCACCTCCATCCCTTCAGCAGCAGCGCAGAGCTCTCGGAGCACCCCGGCCATGCCTCTTGTCCCCAAAACTCTGCCCAGCCACGGTCTCCACTGCTGGACTCTCCATCAATCCCACCAAACCCGGGCTGGGTTTTGAGGTGGCTCCATCCAGCTTTAGTAGCAACCCCCAAAGCTGAACCTTCGGCCGTAGCGGGAGCCAAAGGGGAACCCGTAGCGGCCGGAGTAGAACCCGGGGTATCCATAGCAGTCCCCATAGCCATAGAGGCCCCGGTAGCCCCCGTAGAGCCCCCTGGAGCCGTAGCAGTCCCCGGAGTCGAAGATGCCCCGGTAGCCGTAGAGGCTCCCGTAGCCGTAGCGGTCCCCAAGGCCATAGAGGCCGCGGGAGCCGTAGAGGCTCCCGTAGCCGCGGTAGCTGCAGGGGCTCCCGCAGTCATAGCCCCGGTAGCCGTAGAGGCCCCCGTAGTTGCAGGAGGAGTAGCAGTCGTCGTCGCACTGGCCTTGGAGGAAAGTCATCTTTGGGAGATGGAGGTAAAACCTGCAACGGGAAGGAAAGGATGAGTGGTAAATACTCCAGGAGTACAACCTCAGAGCACGAAATCTTCCTCACCGGTCCCGTGAGAACAAGGGCAGAGGAAAAACTATGACCTCAGCTGCTACTTTAATGCCCCATTTGTATAATCTGCTCATCTACACACTGCCTTTAAATGATTTTATATTCTACATTCATGTAGCTTCAATATATTCATATTAAACTATTTCTATTAAACACTTCTGTATTTAATGCGTGTTCCTGGCATTGGTGGAACCCCTGATGGAATCAGCAGCCACAGATCAAAACCTTGCTGCTGCTTCAGGGTTTTTCCTGAGGCAATTAGCAACCCTAACTTTCTTTTACAATATCAGCTTTTTATGGAGCTCAGCATTCCTGATGCCATCAGGAAAGTCTTCACAGAATTTTCCTGTGATAACACCCCTCAGCTTTTGGCTCCATCGCCCTAAGACCCATTTCAGCACTTTCCACCCATTTTGTTTTGCACCTGGAAATGCTGAGAGCCCACAGAAGAAACCACACAGCGTGGACACACATGAGAACATCTGTGTGGCCAGACAGACCCAAAATCCTACATAAAATAGGAGATTTAAGAAAAAAACCCACCAAGAGTCGTGGTGGGGAAACCCTTTCCTACCTCTGCTGTCCTGAAAATCCCTTATCAGGGAACCCAGGTACCAACAGGATCAGGAAAGTTCCACCTGCAGCTTTAAAAGCTGGACCCAGCAAGCCCAGGTAAAAGGAACAGCAAAATCTGACAGTTCAGAGGAGCCACAACACCAACAGAAATTCTGAAAGGAAAATTCCCAGTGCAGGGGAAGAAAGGAGGAAAAGCTTACCGAGTTCACCAGGAGGAGAAGGCAGGAGAGCTGATGAGGAGCCCTGAGCTCCCAGCCCTTTTTATACTCCAGCTTTGCCCTCCTGGCTTATCTCAGACGCCCTGTGGATTCAAAAGCTTTGGAATCCTACTGGTTGGCAAACAAATTTGCCTGTACGCGTCATATCTTCAATTAATGTAATTTTCCTCATTGTTTGGGATTATTAGTGTGTTCCCGTATGTCCTATGTATTACAGGTTTCTTTCATCTTAACATTTTCTGGGCCAGCAACATTCCTGATACCATTTTACTGCCTCCGTTGTCAAATCTGAATTTTTTTTTAGTATTATAGAAATGCTGTTTCTGATTTCTCAAGGTCATTGGAGAGAGAGAAGTTTTCAGTAAAAAAAGAAAACTTTCCAACATGTTTGAAAGTATTTGTGTTCAGTAGGAAGATGCACCATGGGGTTTTATCTAAAGGAAATGTAAATGTAGGGATTTTACATCAAATCTCATCAACTTCAGGAAAAAGGAGCAGAATTATAAATAAATCTCAATTCCAAAGTGCTCCTGAATCAAAGCCATGCTGCTGCAGGAGCAGGAAGAATGTTTTTAACAAAAATCCAACTGCATTTTTTGCAGTGGCATTCACCGGAGGCTTGACCCCAGTTCAGCAGAGCAAAGTGTAGAATTCCAGCCTCAATTTGATCTGGAAATAAAGAAATTATCAGGATTAGCACTAAAATAGCATTAAATGAACACTAAAAGACCCTGCTGGTATTTTTTTCCACAAAGAATCGCCACGTGCAGAAGTTGTGATAGGGAGGAACTGTGGAGTTTAGGGCAGAGCTCCTTGGGTGACCTTCACCTAATTTCTGGCATTAATTTGAATATAAAATAAGCGTAATAATGAGCAAGCAGGATGTTGAGGCTTCCTCCGAATTTTGAATACCAAAGCACTTCATAAACCCTAGTTGACGTTTTCAATTTGCAAAGTGTTGCTGGATTTAAATATTAATAGTTTGCCACCTCCAGATTTAATAATACGGTCACTCCTCAAGGTCTCTGCTTCCTGAGCCATATTAAGGTGATGCTGTTCCATGAATGACAAAAATTATCCCAAAAAAAAAATCGCTTAAAATTGGAAGGAATATTTGGGAACGCCCACAAGGTGGTTGGAAAATGTCTTTGGGTTGTTGTTGGAGAAGCTGGGATACGAATCCCCTGGGAGACTCCACCACGAAGGTCATGGAGATGCTGAGTGGAGGCTCCTCAATGCTCAGGACACCAAAGCAAATCCTCTCTCTGTCCTCCGCCAGCGGCACCGGAGGCGCTGACGCCAAGCCGATGGAAAACCTACGAGGCCACTGCCTTAATAATCTGAATATTTCCCCAAATAAATATCTCTCCAAATTAATAAATATCTCCTCAAGTATCTCCCTGGTTTGGCCGCAAGGAATTCAGCGGCAATTTGCCTGGAAATGCTTTAAGATTAAAGAAATTCTAAAGGTTTTACCTAGACGCCGCGACGCCAAGCGCAGAAAATATGAAAATCGTTGTGACGTAGGTTGGAGGAATAAGGAGTGGGATGACCCACTTCGGAAGGTATAAGACCCCCGAGTCCGAAAAGTCATCCACTCCTCTCGACTTCTCCTCTCAATTTCTCCTCTCAGCGAAGCAGAGGTGTGTATTGGCTCTACTCTCCTGTGCATATGTTTCTCTAAATATTTCTTTATAAATAAAATTAAATATAAAATATGAATATGGATATGAGCTTGGATATGAATATGAATACGTAATAACTTCATAGTGGTTTTTTATTTATTTATTTGAAAGGTACTGCTCTATCTGTGTATATTTTATAGCATATAAGTACAAACCTGTGTCTATATGCAGGTACAGACATTCTGTAGGAAATTTCTTGTCGTTTTAGAGCCAACGCCAAGCCCAAAATTCCCTGCAATCTCAAGGAATTTTGCTCTTCTACTCAAGGCTTTTTGCTCCTCTTTCCTGTGCTTTTTGAAATATTAGGCTTTAAAGAGCTTAAAACTGGAAATTTGCTACCACAATCTTGTAGTAAAAAGTAATTGTCTGTTCTGGGTTATATTTATTGCATTTTTCTTTCATTTTTTACATTTCTCTGATTTCTGGGGCAGGAAAGCTTAGCTCTCAGCTGGCAAAACCCTCATTCACTACGTTTAGTCAGCAGTTTCCAAAAGTTGACAAGGGGGAAAAAAAGCAAAGTTGTTTGGGATTGAGGAGATTACAGAAATAAACGAGTTAATTAAGAGGGTTAAACCGATGCACAGGAGGGACCGAGTCGGAGCCTTTGCTCTGCCCTTAACAGCTCATAAATTTTGTTTCTGGGTGTGTGTTCCAGGCTCTCCAAATCAACAAGGATGAATTCCTTCAAGGAGTGCTGTGACAACGCTTGCAGCGCCCAGGGCGGCAATGACAACTTTGGTGGCTTTGGCCGCTCCAGCTTCCGTCCCAGGCGCTCCTTCAGCTTCTACCGGGACCAGTGCCAAGATGTGCCCCCATCTGGTTTCAGGAACATTGGAAACTTCTTCCACCCCTCCGGCAACATCCATGGGATCGTCTACGCCAACCTGAATGGGGACATCGTTGGGAAGCTCTCGGGGAGGATTGAGGGGCTCCCAGGGCTGCTGGGTTGTGTGGGTAACTTTGGTAACTTGGGAAACACGGGATTAAGTCTCCCCTTCTCTGTTCAGTTTGGGGACAGAACCCTCTGAGCTGTTCCCAGCAGGAGTAGCTCCCCCGGGATGGAATGCAGGACATGGATTCATGGCTTTGGTTACGGTACTGAGGAACGCCGAGCGCTCGCACCTCTGATGGATGTGTGGGCGCCAGGCTGTGTAGGACACTCCATATAACCCTCTGTAGGATCTCCTGTCTCTCTAGCCGTCACTTTCAAAGGGCTGAGGCACCTTTAGAGCACTTTGGTGGAGTGGAAAGAGACTTTTGGGTGTGAGGAAAGCGCTTTTTTAAGTCCATCCGCAGCGACTTTGTGTGGAACTTTCTGCAAAGAATCCACTTTGTTCAACTCTGACCAAAAGTGGCTTTTAGCAGAGGAGCTCCTGTTCTCAGTCCCTGCTGCACCTCAGCTGACAGTGAACACAAAAAAAGAAACACATTTGGACTGGAAAACTCCACCATTTCCACCAGGAAAATCATCGCCCACCATTGGGAACGCTCTGCTCACCAAAGCCCCTTCTGTATCTCTGCCAACTTTTTCTTTCTGTTCCTCGCTGCTTCTCATTTCCATTAAAATCAGTCCAGTCAAAAGCTTCAAATGTCTGCTCTGTTTTTGTCTGGGCACTTTAAAGGGACCCCCAGCCACCCTCAGGAGCCCTGCAATGAGAGGGCAGGCCAGGCTCCGGATGCTAGGGACTGTCACCACATCTCCATCTCAATGGCTCCTGCCCTGACTCATTTCCCCCAGCAGAAGGAGAAACCTTAACTAACCCTTGACTTTGGGTTTACCCAAATATTTCTCCAGAAAGAGGCATCGCTCGGGTGATTTTTGCCCCCAGAGAGGGTCCTGGGTGATAAATCACAAAAACAAGAGATTGAGGGGGATCTCGTGGCTGTCCAAGGCAGGAGAATTGGTGATGCTCGAGGTTAAAGCCACCCAAGACGAAAGACCAAAGGCAGCTAAGCCATGGCCAGCTGCTGGAGGGTTCAGCTCCTCTGCAGATGAAGCAGCCGGTTCTTCAGGGAGCTCCTGCCATGCCCCTGCAGGAGCACTGCTTTGGGTTTGGCATGCTAAAGATGATTTAGGTCCAAAACATTAAAGATTATTTAGATCTAGTAAGCTAAAGATTATTTCGGTCTAAAATATTACAGATTATTTAGATTTGGAATAATTAATATTATTTAGGCTTCAAATACTTACGCATTATTTAGATTTAGAAGCGTAAAAATTACGTAGGCTTCAAACACGAAGGATTGTTTAGATGTAGAATATTAAAAATTATTCAGGTTTTGAATACTAAAGAGGATTTAGGTTTAGAATACTAAAGATGATAGGTGTTTCAACAAGCAGAGCCCAGGCAGAGCTGCCTGGATCCCCTGTGAGCCCAGTTCCACATCAAAGAGCTCAGCAGGAGTCAAAAACGTTATTGCAGGAGTGACTTTGAGGGGTCACCTCTGGGCTGATCTCCCAGAGATAGCCATGGCCACCCCTCCTCTTGCCATGGTGGTCTCCTGCAGAAGCATTTTTGCATTTCCCAGCTTTCAGAGCAAAGTGGAGGAAAGGCTTGACAAAATAATTAAGGGAGGAGGTTTGGAGAAGCCATTCCATGGGCAGAAAACCAGGAGCAGTCAGCAGAAACGCTGATCCTCCAGCCCAACATCCATTTCTTTCCATCGTGTCGCTGATTTCCCCAAAACTCTGACCTGGAGCCCATTCCAAGGAGCAGAGCTGAGCTCCAGAGCTCCATTTCCTTGTCTGGGCAGGAGCAACCCCAGCCAAGAGCGAGGGCTGGTCGGATTCCTCCGTGCCCCAATTTGAGCAGGACAGCCCCAAATTGGGGTGCCCCAGGATTGGGGGAAGGATCAGGGAGGAGCCTCCCCCCAAGGAGAGCACGGCCCCAGTAAATCAGAGCAGCCCTTTGAACATGGCAAAGCCTTTAAGAGAGGTTTTGCAACCCTCCTGCTGTCAGCAGAGAAATGGGCTGGGTTCCCCAGGGAAAGCATTAGGAAATGGTGGAGTCTCCCAGCATGGTAAGCTCAGCTTATCTCCCTGGGATGCCTCGGGCACAAAAAGCCTTCTCCTGCCTTCACTGAGAGCGCGGAAGGGCTTGGACAGCCTTGCACAGGAGGGGAGATGGAATAAACCCCAGGAAGCCGAAGATTTGGGTGAAATTCTGAGTCCTTTGGTGCCACTTCACCTCCCAGTTTTGAATCCTTTGGTCTCTGCCCAAGTTTGCCAGCACAGCACCATTTGTGATGTCCTCGCCTCCTGATGTCCCCCTCAGATCTTTCCCTGGGGACAGGACCCACAGGTGGTGATTTCCTGCCAGTCCCAGCCCTGTCACCCGACGTCACCTCCCACCACTACGCTGTCCTGGAGCCACCTGGCTCCCACCTCACTTCCCCTTCCTGCTTTGAATGCGGTGGCTCTGAGGGCGTCCCTCGGCTCCAGGGATCCAGGGCACCTCCAGGATCTCCTCCTCTGCTGCAGGTCACCCTTCTGGAGGCACCGGAGTGCCAAATTCCTCACCCCAGATGCTCCCATCGCAGGAGTCACCAAGCAGGGATGGGACGTTTCCTCACCTGTTCATTCCAGCTCGTCAGGAGAAGTCAGGAAGTTCCAGATGATCCTGGAATTGTAGCCCAGACCCCTCCCAACACCAAAGCTCATTCTCCATGGATCTGTCCTCATGTCTCAGGAACATTTTTCTCCTACATCTGTTCTGGGTTGGTGAGGAGACCTTAAAGATCATCCCAGGTGGCTCCAAGCTGGCGCTTCCAGGGGTGGGGAATCCATGGAATATCTTGTGACAGGGCCTCACAATATCCATCCTAAATTTCCCCTTTTTCAGTCTGAACCAGCTTCCCGTCGCTCCAGTTCCTGACCATCAGCTCCTCCAGAGCTTCCTTGGTCCCTCCCAGATCCTAAAATCTGAATTATTTTGTGTCCTGAGGGATGGGGAATCCATGGAATATCCTGTGTCAAGTGTCATGTGGAAGAACTTCCCAAAATCCAACCTAAATTTCCCTTCTTTCAGTCTAAAACGACTCCCCCTTTCCTGTTGTTTGAGTTTCTGACCATCAGCTCCTCCACAGCTTCCTTGATCCCTCCCATACCTTAAAACCTGAATTATTTTGCATCCTGAGGGATGGGGAATCCATGGAATATCCTGTGCCAAGGCCTCATGTGGAAGAACTTCCCAAAATCTAACCTAAATTTCCCCCTGAACTGATTCCCCCTTTCCTGTCGCTCCAGTTTCCGACCATCATCTCCTCCACAACTTCCTTGATCTCTCTGAGATCCCAAAACCTCAATTATTTTGTGTCCTGAGGCTCAGGAAAAGTGGGATGGGGAGAGGAACTTGCGGCCTGGCTGTGATATTATCATAACAGGCAACAGCCGGGTGATTTAAATAACTGCAAACCAACTCCTGTAATTCCATCCCGACTCGGGAATGTATTCATGGGGAATTATCCATTTAAATGTTCCCTTGGGAAGATTTAATGCCACAGGAGATGCCTCCACCACCAAGATTCTCTTCAAGGCTCAGGATCTTCCATAAAGACTAAACTCGTCCCAAATTAGAAGTTGGGCTCCTCATTATCGCCCAAACTGGACTAAATTTTTAAATTATTTGTTAAAAATTCCAGCCTTTTAGGAGAAAGAAAAGTGGGGCATGGAACAGGGGAAAAAAATGGCAACAAGAGAAAAAAGAATTTCAAAATTTGCCATATTTAAATGGATATTAACCCATAATTAACACTAAAATGAATAATTGGGCTCAATAATGAGCCTAAGAGATATTAGGAAATGCTTCTATCTTAAAAAGGCATTGAATTTTCTTAGTGAGACACCTGATATCTTTAGTCCTGTGAAAGGACATTTCACACAGGGGATTTTATAGCAAAAGGAATAAAAATGTATAAAAAATAGTTCTATAAAATCCACTGGCAGAATTCCATCATTTCACTGATTTTTCTGGTTTGTGGTGAACACAGATCTCAATTTAGGGTGTGAAAGAGCATCTTGAGAGGTGTAAACAAACTGCAGCTCATTCCCAAATGCTCCCAACAACAAAGGCTTTTGAGGTTTGGGGGATTTCTGCCTGGCTTTTGAGGTTTGAGAGATTTCTCTTTTTGTAAGGATTATGTGGTTGGGGAGAATCTGGTTTAATCACTGCTCCAGAGCTCGCCAACATTAATTACACATTATTACAGTGCCTGGGCAGCTTTGTTTTCCTTCCACATGAGGATAATAATTCCCCAAAGAGTGGCTACCCTGGAATAATCCCACATTCCCGCATCATCCTGCAATCCTTAAAGACACTGAGGCTGTTCCCCACACTCTGCATAACATTTCAGAGCTGGGGAAAGGTTTATTACCAATTTATTCCCGAAGAAATCCCCAATTCCATGAGGGAGCATCAAAGTCATGTCCAGGTTATCCTGGTTATTGAAGGGGGAGAGTGTCCAGGGGTGGGAATGGGGTTGGAGCAGCTGGAAAAGGGAATGGAGGATCCTGAGGGAATTCTGGGGGCTCAGCATGGAGAAAAGGGGGATCCAGGGGGAATTTGGGGTCTGATCCCAGAGAAAACGGGGGTCCAGGGGGAATTTTGGGCTCTTGCAGTGGGAATTTCGGGATCTGATCCCAAGGAACAGGGACAGGACAAGAGGGAACAGTGGTGGCTCTGCCAGGGCAGGGCTCAGGGTGGGAAATTTGGGGAAATTCCTCCTGGAAAAGGGAAAAGGCTTTGGAAGGGGCTCAGGAAGGTTTGGAGTAGCCATTCCTGAAGGTGTCCAAGGCAGGACTGGACGTTGATGGGGCTCAAGCACAGCTTGGACTCTGTGATCCTGGAGGGCTTTTCCAACCCTGTTCTCTGCTCCTGTCACCGCCAGGATCTCCAGGACACCAGGAAAAGGACCCAGGAAAGCCAAAACTGAGCAAAATTCTCCACAGAATCTGGGAATGTGGGGAAGGACAGGACAGCTGAGGCCGTGCAAAGGAGATCCCACACAGACCTTGGCCAGATCCTCCATGAATTTCCCTCTCCTGGTGACAGGATGGGGTTGGGGCAGCAGGACAAGGACAGGGGACACACAGAGACACCAGGAAGCTGCTGTGACATCTGGTTTAATGAGGAAGAGCAGGTGAGACACAGCACAGGTTACAAACTGCCCACAAGCCGTGGTTTGATGCGGGGTGACTCAGGGAGTGTCTGGGGCTGCTCCTCCTGTGGTGACAGCCAGCCCTGGGAAGAGCTTAGAAATGGATCTGAAAGGGGTCTCAGACCAGATCCTTGACATTGCCACAGTCACAGAAGCACAGAATGGTTTGGGTGGGATTTTAAAGATGATCCAGTCCCACCCCTGCCATGGGCAGGGAAACTTTGACTATCCCAGGTTGCTCCATGCCCCATCCAGCCTGGCCTTGGAAACTTCCAGAGGGATGAGGCAGCCACAGCTTCACTGGGCAACCTGTGCCAGGTCCTCACAAGACAGAATTCCCTCCTAATCTCTCCCTAAAATCTAAATTTCAAAAATCTAAAATCCTAAATTCTCCCTAATCTAAACCTACAAAGATCCCAACAAACCCCCAAGGAACCAGGAACAACCCTTAGCTTTGAGAACACCCCAAAGAACCAGGAACAACCCATAGCTTTGAGAAAAGAGTGCTTGGAAAGAGAGGAAATCTTTAGAGAAGGAAAACCAGGAAGGGTAGAAAGATGGAAACTGATTTTTTGAGGCCTTCAAGCATCCACAGATGGTTTTAACACTCTCCCTGGAGCCACGTCCTGCCGGTCACCCTCGTCCAGCCATGGCCTTAGCAGCAGGGTCTGCAGCTGCCAACCGGGTACCCCCGGCCCCACCTGGCCCCACCATAAACTTGGGAAGCACCAGGGGTTCGAGCAGCACCAAAACCACCTCCAACAACAGCTCCGACACCGGTTCCGGCGCTGCCCCCGGCGCCAGCTCCGACTTCGGGCACTCCCACGGAGCCCACGGTGCTCTGCTGGGGGAAGGTGCTGAGGATGGGCCCGGGGAAGGTGACCACCACGGGAGGAGGGTAAATGACCACGGTGGAGTCCGGGCACTGTCGGACACAGGGCTCGTTGCAGGAGTCGGCCACGGGCTGGGGCACGGCCACGCCGCAGGGGGACGGGCTGCCGTCGGTGCAGGGGCTCAGGGAGTGAACCATGGCTTGGGTGGGGATCTGTGGGGCACAGAAAAGCGGGAAAATAAAAGAAAATTCACATTGGTTTCATAGTCAAACATGAGGATGAAAGGCTACGAAGGGGATCAAGGGACAGGGAGGATTCCGATAGCTCAGCACCCAAAATGCATCCCTGAGGTGTATACTGAATGCAAATGGAATGTTCATGGAATATTACTCAGATCTCACCCAGATCTGCATTTCCCAGTGGCTGAGCAGTCACAACTGGATTCATTTACCAATCCCAGAATGCCTGAGGTTGGAAAATCCCCCCAGGAGTCCAACCTGTGATCAATCCCCACCTTCCCAACCAGACCAGATCCCCAAGTGCCACATCCAGTGGTTCCCACCAGCAGAATGTCGGCCTGATCCCCAAACCACACTTGAAGGTTGGGTTAGAGGAGGAATTCAAGAGCTCAGGAGTTCAGAGATTTAGGAATTCACTTACCTACAACACCAGAGAGTGAGACAAGAGAAGTGATGGTGTGAGATGTGAGCTCGGGCACTTTTATACTCGGCCTCGAAGTGCCCAGCACGTGAATCAGCCACATGCAGAACTTCCTAATCAATTACTAACCACGATTCTTTCCAGATCCAGCTTTGTTAACGGACGCTAATTGTTTTAGATAAATCACTCTTGCTAATTGCTGCCTTGCCCTTGTGTCCTGCATGACCTGTCCTTTACTGCCTTCTCCACTCTGCAATTTCGGATTTATAGGGAGGGGATTCTTTGTCTCTGCATCTCAAAGGGAAAATATTTATGGGGTTTAGGTTTGATCTTCTCCATGACTGGACTCATTCCTTGGCAAGGGGGAACCAGACATTTTTCTGGATAAAAATATCCTTGACTGAACCCAGACAGTGCTGAAAAAGTGAGGGATAAACCGGAGTTCTGGGTTCTTGAATGAAATATTTGATGAAAGAAGAATAATCTGTGTTCTGGGTTCTTTAAACTAATGAAAAGTCTGATCAAAGCTCTGGCTCACTGCAAAAATCCTGAACTTTATAGTTACAGACCCAAATAAGCCAGGACACCTCTTTCAACCCGACACCGAGTACCCAATTTAGACATTCGAACAATAAAACAGAAAGAAAGGCAAGACCACATTTAATATCACATTAAAAACCCCCATATTTTCGAAACCATAAATCATGACTGGATTTGGGGAATGGCAAAAAGGGCCATAAACAGGGTGTGACCGAGGCAAGACCTCGTCAGGCATTTTTTCCACAGAGTCACCTCTCTGACCGAAGGGCACCTGAAGAGCTGACGTTGGGAACAACAAGTGGGAGACGCCTCTGGAATGCCAGCTGCTGATGAATGCCTGCTGGTTGGGGTTATCATCCTGCTAAACCTGAGGAGGAGGCTCTGGGACAGATGCTGAGGGTGGCATGGGCATGACCTGGATGGACACTCCCACCCCCGGCAACTGCCCCTCTCTGGTTCCCATTTGGTTAAAAAAAGCAAAAGTATTTTCCTATTTCTGCTGTCTTTTATTAAACCTCATCTCAAGGACTCCTCCCTTGGGTTGGAAGGGACTTCCAAGACCATTGCATTCCACCTTCCAGTGTCCCAGGTCACTCCAAGCCCTATCCATCCTGGCCTTGGACACTTCCAGGGGTGGGACACCAACAATAATCAAAGATAGCCACGGGGATTGCAACATCCATCCTCACCTTGGATTAAACTGGCCAGCAATTCAGCCCCAAAGTCAAAAACATTGGAATTAATATCTAATTAATGGTTTGAGCCAGCTGAAGATTAAACTAGATTTTAAATCTTATCTTAGGGATTTGTTGATAATGAAGAGTCCAGATCTTTACTCCAGCGTGGGAGGAATCCACAATGCTGGGATTTGTTCCCTCTGCTCGGGACTCCTGTCACCGCAGGGTGGATTTCTGTGGACACAAACATTAACCGTGTCAAGGCTTTCTGCAGGTGTTTCCAAACACACCATAAAAGCTCATTAGTGCCCTGATGTTGTCACTGTATCGTTGTTAACAGAGATGTAACAGCTCAGGCACAACCAGGAAATAAAAGTGATGAATCAACAGGCGACACGTGGCCCAAACTCAGCGCCTGAGTGAGGAGCACAACAGAGCAGTGTCAGCTCAATTTTTCAGCCCAGACAGGCTGAAGGATCCAATGTCAGCTCTTCTAAAGTTAAAGATGCAAAACACAAAAAATCACCGGCTTTGTAAAGATAAAACTGAAAGGATCGAGGGAGATCTGAGCCCCAGAGGAGGGAGAGCCCTGAGGACACCAATGTGGGTGAAGTGTTCAAAAAAGCAGGGACCAGGGATCCAACCCATCCCTGAGAGCAATGGAACACCTAAAGCAGAATCTCAGGATCGCTGGGGTTGGAAAAGAGCTCCAAGGTCATCGAGTCCAAGCTGGGCCCAACCCCACCTGGACACCCAGACCAATGTCCAGGGATTCCTCGGGCACCTCCAGGGATGGGGGCTCCAAATGTTCTCTCAGGAGTTTGGAGAGACAATCCCACCTCCCACGTGCCCATGGCAGGGTGGAATGAGAGGTTCTTGAAGGTCCTTCCTACCCAGACCACCCCACGATTCCCTGATGACTTTGCTCCCCTTTCCAACACACAAACAAGAGATGCATTTACTAATTAAATAAAACCACAGCTAAACCTCCACGTCCAGCCGGGCTGTTTTTCCAAGGGCTACTCTGAGCTGGAAAAAGGGAAAAACACCTTTGTCAGAGCCTGTTCTCACCCCAAAACCTCAACTTTGCCCTGCTGATACAGGAAGGCATTTTAGTGATAAATGAAGACACTCTGGTGATAAATTAAGACACTCCTGATTAATGAAGACACTTTGGAGGTGCTGAGCTGGCTCATCCCGGTGTTTACCTGCACATGGAACAGGACATTAAACAACACCTTCATAACAGGACCTCATAAACCCCTCACAAACGCTCATTAATGTCTGACACGAGCCAAGCCGGCCTGGCTCAGCAACGCCAGCACAGAGCCAATTTCAGGGCCGCGTCCCGGCGCATCAAAGGCTGCTAATTACCCTAATGACATCACAGGATCGTTCCCCAGGGCCCAGCGCAAGGCATGGGGACAGAGCCAAGCTCTGGGTGCAAAGCTGAACTGTTGGGATGGTTCCAGAACTGTTTGAATGACCCCAGAGCCACTGGGATGATCCCAGATCCTTTGGGATGATCCCAGAGCTGTTAGAATGACCCCAGAGCTATTGGAATGACCCCAAAGTCGTTGGGATGGTCCCAAAGTTGTTGGGATTGTTCCAGAGCTATTGGAATGACCCCAGAGCTGTTGGGATGGTCCCAAAGCTGTTGGGATGGTTCCAGAGCTGTTGGAATGACCCCAAAGTCGTTGGGATGGTCCCAAAGCTGTTGGGATGGTCCCAGAGTTGTTGAGATGGTCCCAGAGCTATTGGGATGACCCCAGAGCCATTGGGATGGTCCCTGAACCATTGGGATGACCTCTGAGCTGTTGGAATGACCCCAGAGCTGTAGGAATGACTCCAGAGTCATTGGGATGGTCCCAGAGCCTTTGGGATGACCCCAATCAATTCCCGCTCCCCCAGCGCTGCTTCCCCATGGTCACTCCCGCAAAAGGGGCTTTAGGAGGGGAGGTTTGGATTTCTTCAGGTACCTAATGAGGTCAGCCAGATAAAAGGCATCTTTTCCTTCTCCCAGTTAAGCTTTCCAATGGGAAGAACCTGCAGGGTGTGAGGCATTTTTCACGGGATTTGGGGATAACAATGCCTTAACAAGCCCAAGTGAGTAAAATAATTACAGCCAGTGGAAAAGTTGCATGTGAACAAATTCCCTGCTGTGGTTTATTAGGATTGTGCACTCTGTGGCTCAGGTTTTCCATGAAGCCTGAAGGACTATAAAAACTCCATATAAAAACCCCCATTTCCAAGCTTTCCACCCAGTCCTTACTCTCCACTGTGAGCTCGGTAAGTTGTTTCCCTATTTCTACTCCTCAGAAAATACAATTCTGCTGGGATTTGGAGCTGGAATCTGGAATATCCTGGCACTGAGAATGAAGAGGGTTGTTGCAGATAAAGGTTCTTTTTTGGGGTTGTTGCTGGCATTTTTTAAGGCAGAGACAGGAAAATGGTTTTAAAGTTGAGCCTGAGATTTACAGAACCTCACCCGATTTGGGATGTGAGCTTTCTTCACCTTCTTATTTATTTATTTATTTATTAAATCAAAATTTTTTATTTGCTTTGTTAAAATTGAGTTCTAGATTTCTCCTTAATTAAAGGCCACTCGTTTCAGTAGTTCAGGTGATAATTATCCAGGTTTGGATTAGTCTTTGCCAGGCTGGGAATGCTGAGCCTGTGGAGACCCCAGAGCCCCTCCAGGATCTCCAGGGGCTCCATGGAAGTTGGAGAGGGGCTTTTCCTCAGGAACTGCAGGAACAGGACACAGGGAATAGGGTCAGAGGGACAGAGGGGGAATTTGGGCAGGATTTTGGGAAGGAATTGTTCCCTGTGAGGGTCCCAGGTAATTCCACGGATTTCCCACCCCTGAAAGTGTCCAGGGCCAGGTTGGACAGGGCTTGGAGCAACCTGGGGTGAGAGGAGGGGTCTGGGACATCCCAGGAGGTCCAAGGGCAATTCCTTCCTTTGCTTTTCCTTCTGCTGACAGAAAGAAATTCCAGTGTCAGGTGAGGCACCTGGAAAGGAAATAAATGAGTGTCCTTATCCTAAAGAACTGAGAACCTCAGCACAAATCCCAGATCCCAAAATTCGCCTTTTCCAAGGGATTACAGCTCAACAGCTGGAGCTGCGGGGGAGTTTTTTAGGGAAAAGCAAGTTGGGTGGAGAGCTGAGGGCTGAGCTCAGCAGGGAATTCTTTCAGCTCCCTCCTGTGTTTTCCAGGATCCCCGGAGCCATGTCCTACTACAACTACCAGTACAAGCAGCAGTGCTTCATCCCCGGCGGGGTGCAGAGCTCCACGCTCACCTTCCCCCAGCAGTGCCCCAGCTCCGAGCTGGTGCTGCCCTGCTCACCCTGCTCACCCTGCTCACCCTGCACCCCCGTGGCGCCCAAGCTCTGCACCGTGAGGAAAACCCTGCCCAGCCCCTGCCGGCCCAGCTGCGTGGAGATGCGTGTGGTGGAAGGGCACTCCTCCTCCTCCTCGTGCAGCAGCTCTCGGTGCCTGGATTCCTGCTCCGCGCCCATCCCGCAGCTCCTGGGCGTGCCCCGCTGCGGGCAGGGCGTGCTCAGGTGCCCCCAGGTGTGTGCCCCGAGCCCCGTGTGCCAGGAGCGCTCCGGGCCCTACTCCTACCAGTGGTCCAACAGTTACCAGTACAACTGTGGGCAGTAAAACCTCGCTGGGCACCCAGGGCATGGCCAGGGCGTGAAGAGCAGGAGGACATCCAGCACCAAGGGGCAACTCCTGGGAACACCACGCTTCTCCTGCTGAAACCACTCCTGAGCACCTTTGGGAACCTTCTGGAACCATTGGGAACCTTCAGGAACCTTCTGGCTCTTTTGTGAACCTTCTGGAAACAATGGGATCCTTCTGGAACCTTTAGGAACCTTCTGGTACCATTAGGAACCTTCTGGAACCTTTGAGAACCTCCCAGCTCTTTTAGGAACCTTCTGGCATCATTAGGAACCTTCTGGAACCACTGGGAACCTTCTGGAACCTTTAGGAACCTTCTGACCCTTTTAGGAACCTTCTGACACTTTTAGGAACCTTCCAGTTCTTTAAGGAACTTTCTGGAACCTTTAGGAACCTTCTGACACCTATGGGACCCAGCCCTTGTTTCATCCTCTCCATGAATTCCCTGTGTTAGATTCTGGGGTCTCGCAGCTCCTTTTCTTCTCCTCTTTCCTCCACTCTCTCTGTGGCACAAGGAGATTCCGGTGGCCGTGTGAAGGAGATGTGGGTTCAGCCACCCACATGGATGACACGGCCTCCAGGTGGCCCCAGTGCCACCAAACAGCTCCCCCTGCCAATGCTGCTGGAAATAAACTTTTATTTTTCTGCTTACGACTTTGTTCCGGAGGGAAATTTGTAAAGAAATCTGGGAAGGTGGTGGGGTCACATTCCTGGAGGTGTTCAAGGTGGGGATGGGGCTCAGGTCATAGTTGATGGTCTGGGAGGGCTTTTCCAGCCTCAGGGATTTGGGGGTTTTAATTCTATATGAAACAAAGAGGGAAAAAACCCAAACAAACAAAAAACCAAACAAAACAACACAAAACAAAAACCAAACCAAACCAAACAAACAAAACAAACAAACAAACAAAAATCCAGAAAAAAATTAAAATTGTGAAAACCAGAACTTGACTTTCAAGTCAAGGGAGTCTCTTGGGTCAAGCAATTCACCCTCGAAGCGTTTACTCCTTAAATATAATAATAAAAACTCCTCAGATACAATAAATACATGAAATACCCACCTGAGATGTATCAGCTGCAAGCCAGAGAATTTGCTCCATGGTTTGCATTATTTCATTCTCTGGCACATCCCCAATATCCCAAATAAAACCGCTGCTGCGTGGAATTTTTTGTTTATAATTTGGGTTTTTCGTCCATCCCTTTTCACGTGACTCGGAGCTGAAAATCCGCATTTTATATCAGCCATGGGGTGGGACGAGATCTTCTCGGTGGTGTCTCCATGGATGGTCTCGGAGCACCCTCCTGTGGCTATGCGGGTGCAGAGCCTCTGGAATGTTCCTTCCTGACTCATCCCCCTCACTCCCGGGGCGGCCGGAGGCACTCGGAACGAATTATTAATTATAATATATTATATTAGTTATATTAGTTATTATTATATTCTGTTCTTTTCTATCATATTATATTAGATTGTATATAAAAATATATATACTCTATTATATTAATATATAAAAATTATTACAAATATATAAAATATAAAAATATTATAAAATATAGACTCTATTCTATTAATATATATTAATATATTGTATTATATTATATACATTATATATAAAGTATACTATATACTATATACTGCATTGTATGTACATATATATAATATATATGTTATATGTTATATGTTATATGTTATATGTTATATGCTAATTACTGGGGGCACCATTAATTAACTGCTGCATAATGAGCTCTGCTGATTCCAGCCCAGACTCCATCCTGGGAGGAGCCAGACAGACAGAGGGACAGACAGAGGGACAGAGTTACTTCACCAAAAAACATTAACCCACTCCACAAACAAAAAAACCAAAAAAACCCACAAACAACATATATTACTGGGGACTCTCTGAGGGATTTGGGGAGCTCAGGCTGGTGCTGGGTGGGGAAGGTGGAGCACGGCGGGTGTGGAAATCCCAAATTGCTGCCCTGGTGATGCCGCTGTGATAAAGGGATGGAACAGGGCCCATCCTGTGTGCAGAGCTGGAAAAGCAGGTCTGGGCTCCCCGGAACTCCTCTGGCGTGGTTCGTGCCCTGGAAGGGAGAACAGATGTCGGATTAAACCCTTTTGTGACCCAGACATGGGGCAATTGAGAGACTTCTAAAAATTTTATTTTGTTTTCAGTCTCATGTGAAGGGTGAGACAATGCAGATGTTATAATTCACGCCATCACAATAAGAAGCTGACCATTTCTTAATTAAACATAATACATATAACATAAATATTACATTTATATATATATTATATCTATTATATATTAGTATATATATTGTATTATATATAAATTTATATAGTATATATATTATATATATAATAAAATATATAACATATAGTATATAATATATATGATTTACTATATATAATTTATAATATATAATGTATAATGTATAATGGATATAATATATTTTAATATAATGTAATGTAATGTAATGTAATGTAATATAATATAATATAATATAATATAATATAATATAATATAATATTGGTATAATATAATATTGGTATAATATAATATTGGTATAATATAATACAGTATAATACAGTATAATATATAATGGGATTTGCTCTTTTTCTGGGATGTTCCTCCCTGTCCATCCCAACTTCCCCGAGCTCTCTCTGGGTGGTGCTGATGGGATGAGCAGCGAGCAGGGCTGGGCCTCACCCGGCTGTGCTGCACCTGCAGTTCCACCAGGAGGATCTGGGGGAACCCTGGCTCTTAAATGTGAGTCTTAAGGATGGTGGAATCATGGAATGGTTTGGCTTGGAAGGGGCTGGAAGCTCATCCCATCCCACCCCTGCCATGGGCACAGACAATTCCCAACATCCCAGGCTGCTCCAAGCACTTCCAGGGATCCAGGAGCCTCCAGAACTTCTCTGCTCCACCTGTGCCAGGGCCTACCCTCCCTCACAACAAGGATTCCTTCCCAAAATCCTATCTGAACCTTCTCTCTGTCCATCTGAAGCCATTCCTCCTTGTCCTGTGACTCCAGGCCCTTAGAAAGAGGATAAGAAGACTTCCAGATGCCTCTACGCTGCACAAAACATCGTATTTCAGATGTGTCCCACAAAACAGGTCCTGGTTTTCCTGTCCTTTACTGAAATCCTCACGGAAGTAACCAAAAATCAACTGTTGGTGAGGGGGAAAGGCTCCAGCATCCCCAAAAATCACAGAGAGGTTTCTCCCCACTCTGAGAAAATTGGGGTTGGTTTTGGTGGCCCAGGAGCTGGTGGCACTGAGAGGGTCCCCTGTGTCGGTGACATTCCTTCCTCCAACTGTCCCCAGAGCAGCTAATCCTGATTTAGGCCAAAAACCTCAGGAAGCCTTTGGGGAGTTCCCAGGCAAAATAAATTAACAGTCGGATATGACTCCCGAGGATAATGAATGGAGCAATTAAGACTTTCCATTCGATGACTGTAATTTTCTGAATAACAACGGGAGGAAGATGCCTCAGTGTCACAGGGAAAAAACTGGGCAGATGACCCAGTAAAGAGCTGGGTGGATCCTCAAAAATAGGAAGCAATGCAGCTGAACTGGCCAGGGCAAGAGCAGCTCCCTCTTCCCCAGGAGTTTGTCCTGCCCTTGTCCCCACGGATCCCTGGTGGACGCTGGAATGGGGCTGGCAGTGACGTTGGTGTCTGGGTGACAATGACAGGCTTGGCCAACGAGCCTTCCTGGCATCCCAGAAATGCTTCAGCTCCTTGGTGGGGAGGAGAGAGAAAATGGAAAAATGCCCAGGAGGGGTTCTGGAAAAGTCCTCGGGGTGAGGATAAAAGGTTTGGAGCAAATAAAGATCAAATAAAAATTCGCTCATGATGTTTAGAGCTGCAGGGAGTGACCCAAAACAAAACCACGAGGATTTATTTCCCTCCCTTCATGGTGGATGCTCTTCCCTCTGGGGATGTCTTGAAATGTCAAAATTACAGAGCCTCAGAATGGTTTGGGTTGGAAAGAACCCCAAAAATCACCTCAATCCACCCAAGGACGGCTTTTTCTAGCCCAGGATACTGAGAGACCCACTGGGAGGGGATCCTGCTGCACAAATAAAATCCCAGGCAACTCTGGCTCTCCTCACCCTGCCCTAACCCAGGAAAAATTAAAACTAAAACCTGAAAAACTGCAAAAAAAAGCACCATTAAAACCAAAAATATTCCTTCCCTGCTGTGCCGGGGGTTGGGCAGTGGCAGATGATTCCCAGGACATCCTGTCAGGTGTCCTGTCCCTAAAGCCATGGAGGTGTCCCCGAGCTGATGGATTTGTCACCTCCAGGTGATGCCCTGGCCAGCCAGGTGTGCCCTTATCAGCACAGGAAGTTTGGTCTGAGCTGATGGATTTGTCACCCCATGGGACTCCAGGGTGGATGTGGGACCCTCCCATGGTTCACTCGCCCTCTAGAAGCAGAAAGAAATGTTATTTTCCTGTGGGAGAGGTTTTGCAGAGACTCCTGTGAGCCAGAGAGAAGTTTGAGAAGAGGATTCATGTTCACTCCTAAAAGGATTTTCTACCTTGACACAGAAGCCAAGAAAAAAAGGAGAAAAAAGAGAAACCTGCAACTGTCTATTCCAATAAACTCTTTGTTTGTCTCTTGTGGCCAATAAGTCTAAATTTATGAGTTTTGTAAGAATGTATAAAAAGCATTCATGCTTTTTAAAATAGAATAAATAGAAATAATAGCATAAATAGAAACAATAGAATAAATAGAAATAATAGAATAAATAGAATAAAAACAGTTTGAAGCCTTCTGAAAACGGAGAGTGTTGCTTTGTGCCGTCTCCACCTCAACTGAGACATTTGGGGTTGGGTGACACCCCTGGGGCTCTCTCTGGTCACCACCATGGTGGGAAGTCCAACTCCAGGGATGATGTGATGGCATCTGGGATGACACAACCCAAACGGGCCCAAGGTTGGTGTGTGCAGGAAGGAAGTGGCCCCAATTTTGCTGCCATTACCAAACCCTGCCTTGATGAGGCCGTGGGTTTGATAAGGGATCTGCACCTCTGAGGGGGCGGGGCGGAGCTCTTGCTCAATTTTGGCTTCTCCTTTTTTGTTTCATCTGCCACCAGTGTCTGCCTCGCTCAGGCTCAGCTCCAGGTCCTGGCTTGCCAGAAAGTCACAGGTTTCATTTATTTTCGAAATGTTCTTTCACTTCTTGGGAAATTTCAGTTATTTAAAAATGATCGTTTCTCTTTGACCACGTTGGGACACATCCCACCAAACCAAGCCCCCTCAAGCTTGGCCTGGAACACTTCCAGGGATGGGAAATCCATGGAATAACCTGGGCCAGGACCTTCCTGCCCTCACAGGAAACAATTCCTTCCCAATACCCACCTTAAATTTCCCCCTTTTCAGTATGAACTCATTCCCTGAAGTTCCTTAGAAAATTATATATATAAAATATATATATATATAATTTATATATATAAAGTCCCTCTCTAGTTTCTCTGGAGCCCCTACAGACCCTGGAAAAATCTCTGAGATCTCCACAGGCTGAGAATTCCCAACATTCCCACCCTGGATCCATGAGTAACAGGCTCCAATCCCCTTCATCAACCTCCTGATCCTCCAAGTTTTGGAGGAATTTGCCAGAAATTCATCGGAGCACTCAGAAACATTTTGACCCCCAGGCCATTCCTGTGTGGGATTTAAAGCCAGGCAAGGTTTTGTTAAGCTGAGCTTTGCTTTGGGCCATACCAAGGGCAGGCCCAGCTCATCCCATTTCCCAGCTCCCAAATTCCCAGTGAAGCTCCAAGGATTTCCCAACCTTGAAGAATGAGGAACCGGCATGGGGGAAAAGAAGAAAATGGAAGCCAGGGTGTGGCCGAGGCTTAAATGGTGGTGGCAAAGTGCAGGGACCAAATAAAAGTGAAATTAGGGAAGCGAGGCACAGCTGGACAATCGACTGTTCCACTGCCAAAACCACTGGCAATTAATTATTGGGGAAAGTTGTCCTGGTTGGGGTACACAAACCTCAGCTAGTTGTGTCGAAATTCCTTGGCAGGGAGATGCAAATCACAGCAGGTGTTGAAATCAGGGGAATTGCTCCCAGAAATGAGGAGAAATGCACCCAGAAATCAGGAAAATGGCTCCCAGAAATCTGGAGAATGGCTCTCAGAAATCAGGCAAATTGCTTTCAGAAATCAGGAGAATTACTTTCAGAAATTAAGAAAATGGCTCCCAGAAATCAGGAGAAATGTACCCAGAAATCTCGAGAATTGCACCCAGAAATCAGGAAAATGGCTCCTAGAAATCAGGGAAATTGCTTTCAGAAATGAGAAATGCTCTCAGAAATCAGGAGAATTGCTTTCAGAAATTAGGAAAATTGCGCCCAGAAATCTGGAGAAATATACCCAGAAATCAAGGTGTCCACCAAAATTACTCCCAGAAATCAGGAAAATGACTCCCAGAAATGAGGAAAATTGCTTTTAAAAATCAAGAGAAATGCACCAAGAAATCAGGAGAATGGCTCCCAGAAATCCAGATTCATTTTTGATGTGCTGGGCCCTGGCAGGTGCAGCAGAGATAAACAAGCTGCTCCAGATATGCAAAGGATGTGCTGCAACCACAGCCCTTCCTCTGATTCCAGACCTGCACAGGTCCCTTCACCTCTCCCTTCCCTGCCCCACTTTTAATTCAATTTTAATTCAAATAAAATTAATTTTTTTAATTTTTAAAAAATTCAATTAAATGTTTAATTCAATTAAAATTAAATTTTAATTCAAGTAAAGTTAAATTTCCCTCCAGTTTTGTGGGAAATAAAGCACCAAATTTCAGGAAAAGGGAGGTGAATTTTATATCATTTCATTTTTTTTGCTCTGTTTATTTATTGAACAGAGCAATTATTATTGTTTATTTAATTCATTTCTTTTTTTAAATTGAACTTTTTTTGTGGGTATTTTTAATCTACCCACTCTCCTGCTCATCCTCCAACAGCCAGGTGTGTGTGAGCATCTCTTGGGAGTGATATGGAGAAGAGACTTCCAAAAGTTTTCTGAATAAAAGATGTTAATTTTATATATATAAAAAATGTTAATTTTTTTATATATAAAAATATACTTTTAGTTTTAGTTTTAGTTTCTATTTTTATTTTAAATATATTTTTATATATTATATATGTATATATAAAATTTAATGTATAATTTATATATATATATATAAATGTTAATTTATATATACATAAATGCAATTCTCCATATATAAATGTTAATATGTTAAATTTTAAAATATATATATATATTGTTGGGGGCTTCTTATAAAAAAAATTCCATGAAATCCCATTCAGATGAGACCCGCCAACACAGCCCTGAGGAGCAGCCCCTTGTCCTGTTCTACCCATGGTGGTGTCACCTCCATCCAGGTCCTGTGGTGGCATTTGGTGAGGACAAGATAAAACTGAGACAAGGCTGAGCAACCTCCAGGGCAGGATTTGGGCAGGATTTGGGCAGGAAGGTGGCACCTGGGTGACACAGCCTGCGGCTCTGGAGCCAAGATCATCTCTGAAATAATAAATCAACTTCCCATTGCCTCAATCAGCTCCATCTGAGCGAAAGATCCTCCCAACTCTGGCACTTTGGAGCTCGCCTGGAGCTGGAGAGTTTTGCTCTCTGGAACAATTCCAGCTTGGCAGAAGAAAGGCAGGAAAAGTTGGAGCAAACTCTACCCAGAGTGGATTCCCTGGCAGTTCAGGGGTGAGGGCCTCACCACCCTCACAGGGAACGATTTCTTCCCCATATCCACCCAAAATTTCCCCTCTTTCAGTTTTAACCCATTCCCCATTCTCCAGTTGCTCCAAATCCTTGTAAAAATCTCTCCCCCTATTCCTTGTAGCCCCTTCAGGGAACCCCACAGTGAGGTCACCCCAAAACTTCTGTTCCTCAAGGCTGAACAGCCCCAATTCCCTCAGCTTTTCTCCAAATCTCCCCAAGAACCATTTCACTCCTTCTTTTTCGGCTTCTTTGGGTTTTTTTGGGCTTCTTCCCTCTATTTCCCAGTAGGTCAAACCCTCCAAGGGTTGTAAATCACCCGGAGCCTCCCAGATTTGCATCACTCCCACCTCTGGCTCCGG
Organism: Zonotrichia leucophrys gambelii; assembly: GCF_028769735.1. NCBI lineage: Eukaryota > Metazoa > Chordata > Aves > Passeriformes > Passerellidae > Zonotrichia > Zonotrichia leucophrys. Next base: position 3,177,960 of record NC_088194.1, on the reverse strand, counting down.
AGGCATTTGTTGTGTTTTTGGGGAGCTGCAGGTCCTCGGACTCGCCGGAGCCCAACGTGTCCCTGGCAATCACGTGGGTGTCATCAGGAACATGTAATCCACAGCCTGGCTTGCATCACACCCTAATGACATGCCAGGGCCACCTTTGGCAGCTCAGAAATATTTTCTAGAATGAGAAATAAATTCCTTTCATCCATAAAGACAAAATCTCCCCCTCCCAAATTTCCTCACTGGAATGGTGCGCTTTTCTAGAGAGGGGCGTAAAATCAAAAATCACTTGTTTACACTGAAAACGTTTCTGATTTTTGGTGTTTCCTCACTTTGCTCAGAGTAGGTGGAGCCATCCAATAATTTTAACAGAAGAGGTGGTGGAAGGAAGGGCGATAGCAATCTCTGCAGTGACTGAGCCCGAGATTATGCGAAGTAAGTGGGCAGCCGGGGCTGGGCTTGGCCGTAAATAAATCAATCATTGCTTCTTTCCAAGAGGAGGACCAGATCCTATATAAAAGTTCTCCCACACCACGTTCCCTCAGTCCCGTTGACTCCTTTCCACTGGTTCGTGCCGTGGGACACGGTAAGAGATGGAAATTAATTTGGCTGATTAGGCTTGGAATGCTGAAGTGGAAATGTGGGGTTAAATGTGGATTTTGGGTCTCACAATTCAAAAATTTCTCTTTATTTGCAGTTATTTTTTTGTTTTTTTTCCTACCAGTTCAGGGATCAAGAAAGGAGATAGCTGGACGTGGAAAATCTGGGGTTTGGAGCCCCTTGGATTTCTCTGGGCCCAGCACCACACACACAACTCCAGAATATTCTTGGAAAACAAACCTTGAGGGAAAGGGCAGGAACTCTGCAAAGAGTGGAAAACGGAGGAACAGAAACACAAAATGGGGCTCTCTCCTCATTTTCCAGCCTTTTATCTGAGTGGGGAAGGGGTTTCTTTTAAGCACTTCATTTCTTGAGGAGCACTTCCTGAGGAGCATTTCTTGAGGAGCATTTCTTGAGGAGCACTTCATTTCTCGGAGGTTTGAGCACCAGATCCTGCTGATCTTTTCCTTTCAGAGCCATCCCTTCCCTTCACAGGAACATCAATTCCTGCTGCCAGCAGAGAGGACATGGCTGGGGTGGGGATTAAGTGTTAAAGAAGAGCTCAAACTTCAGAGCATCCCTCGGGGACAGGCACACATCAAACCTTGCAAGTGCTGCCCTGGAGCTGCTGAAGTTTCGGGCTTTTTTTTTTCCCCTCCTTTCTTTTGCATCTCTGACAACTTTTTCACAGGCTGCTCCTCTTCCTTCTCCTTCTGGAGGAGAAACACTGAGCTCCTTTGAAAGCAAGATTGAAGAATTTCAAAGTACAACAGAGTTATTGTTATGTAAATGACGAGCCGGGCTCTTTCCTGCGGCCAGGGAATATTAATCCCCATCCCTGAGCACTGCAGACCTTTCACAATCCCCAAACCACATTTGGATGAGGGTAATTCTGGGGTGCCACGGCCTCATGTGCCTCTTGCAGTGACACACCTGCTGCAAGAGGGAATTAAGGTGTGATCATTGTCCTAGATAAAAAAAGAACAGTTATATCTGGATAAGGAGGTTCTGTAGATGGAATAAGTTTTTACTTCACAGGTTTTCAGTTTATTCATTAATTCCTCCAGCTGACAATTTTTGCATCAGTCAGGGGCAGCAGAAGGAGCAAAAAGGGAAGAGAAGACCATTCCCTGTTGGAAGGGGATGGGGTGGCCCAGGAGCACAACCTTCCCTCCCTCTGGAAGTGCTCAGGCCTGGATTTTTTGTCTCTCCTGCAGGACTCCCATCACACAGACCATGGGATCCCACCAGCAGAAGGGTGATGGCCAGGGGATGTCCCAGCAGTCCGGAGGGTGCCACGGCGGTGGCGGCTGTGGCTGCTGCTGCCACCACGGAGGAGGTGGAGGAGGAGGAGGAGGAGGAGGATGCTGCCACGGTGGAGGAGGATACCAGAGCCAGGGATCGTCCTGCCACGGAGGAGGAGGAGGCTGCTGCGGCGGTGGCGGTGGCAGCGGTGGTGGTGGTGGGATCATTTATCAGACTCACATGGCATCAACCTCCTGTGGAGGTGGAGGAGGAGGAGGTGGAGGAGGAGGAGGAGGAGGCGGCCAGCAAAGCCAAGGATCCATCTGCATTATTGGAGGAGGAGGAGGAGGAGGTGGTGGTGGTGGGCAACAAAGCCAAGGTCCCATCATTATTGGAGGGGGTGGAGGTGGTGGAGGATGTTCTGACCACCAGAGCCATGTACCCATCTGCATTGGAGGGGGAGGAGGAGGTGGAGGTGGCCAGCAAAGCCAAGGTCCCATCTGCATAGGTGGAGGAGGCGGCGGTGGTGGTGGAGGTGGTGGCCAGCAAAGTCAAGGTCCCATCTGCATAGATGGAGGAGGTGGTGGTGGTGGTGGTGGTCAACAAAGCCAAGGTCCCATCATTATTAGTGGAGGAGGTGGTGGTGGAGGAGGCTCAGGGCAGCAAAGCCAAGGGCCCATCTGCATAGATGGGGGTGGCAAGGGAGGAGGAGGAGGTGGTGGTGGTGGCCAAGGTCCCATCATCATTAGCGGAGGAGGAGGTGGTGGTGGCAAGGGAGGAGGAGGAGGAGGTGGAGGTGGTGGTGGCAAGGGAGGAGGAGGAGGTGGTGGTGGTGGTGGCCAAGGTCCCATCATCATTAGTGGAGGAGGTGGTGGTGGCAAGGGAGGAGGAGGAGGTGGAGGAGGAGGTGGATGTGGAGGTGGTGGTGGTGGTGGCCAAGGCCCCATCATCATTAGTGGAGGAGGAGGTGGTGGTGGCAAGGGAGGAGGAGGAGGAGGTGGATGTGGAGGTGGTGGTGGTGGTGGTGGCCAAGGCCCCATCATCATTAGTGGAGGAGGTGGTGGTGGCAAGGGAGGAGGAGGAGGTGGAGGAGGAGGTGGATGTGGTGGTGGTGGTGGCCAAGGCCCCATCATCATTAGCGGAGGAGGTGGTGGTGGCAAGGGAGGAGGTGGAGGAGGTGGAGGAGGTTCAGGGCAGCAGGGCCAAGGTCCCATCTGCATTGGAGGTGGCAGTGGAGGAGGAGGAGGAGGTGGTGGTGGTCAACAAAGCCAAGGTCCCATCGTTATTAGTGGTGGCGGTGGTGGTGGTGGTGGCCACCAAGGCCAAGGTCCCATCTGCGTCGGTGGGGGTGGCATGGGAGGAGGAGGAGGTGGAGGAGGCTCAGGCCACCAGGGCCAAGGTCCCATCATCATAAGTGGTGGTGGTGGAGGAGGAGGAGGAGGAGGAGGTTCAGGGCACCAAGGTCAAGGTCCCATCTGCATTGGAGGTGGCATGGGAGGAGGAGGAGGTGGTGGCTCAGGCCACCAGGGCCAAGGTCCCATCATCATTAGTGGTGGAGGAGGAGGAGGAGGTGGCTCAGGGCAGCAAAGCCAAGGCCCCGTGTGCATTGGGGGAGGAGGAGGAGGAGGTGGAGGAGGCTCAGGCCACCAGGGCCAAGGTCCCGTCGTCATCATTGGTGGCGGTGGTGGAGGAGGAGGTGGCTCCTCCAGCTCTGGAGGAATGTCCATGCAGCAGCAGACCCAGCCCATCTGCTGGCCACCGCAGACCAAGCACAAGTAGTGCCTGCCAGAAGGACTCTGCCACCAAGGAAGCCCAAGATATGAAGATGCCTGACATTTCCTCATCTATTGAATTTAAGATTATTTGTGTTGTTCTCTTCTCCCTTCCCCTGGGAATGTTCTGAGCGGAACCTCTGGTGTTGTGTATCTGTAATTCCAGCCAGGGTTGTTCCGTGTCCCTGTTCCTGCCCCAGTTTTCAAGTGCATGCACCAGAAAATAAAAAATGCAATGCTAGAAAGTTCCATGTGTGAGTGGTTGAATTTTCTGGCCCCGGTTGCTTTATTTCCATCCCTGGTTTGATTCCAGTGCTGTTTCAATAAAGCTACAGAGCAAAACTGCACTGAAACCCCAGTGGTAGAAGAGATTTTGGATTCACTAAACATTCTCAAGTCATTTTTAAATTAATCTTGATGATGATGATGATGATCCTGACTTTTGCCTGTCAGAGAAAGTACCACAGAATTTATCACTGGGGTTTCTCTATCTCACCAAAATCCTGGTGATGCCCAAGAAAGTTCTGAGTGGGTTCAGAGAGAGAAGATGACAAAATTCAGCTGTGAAGGATTTCAAGGTGTAAGTATGGGGTGAGAGGAGTTCAGGCCCTTCCTGAGGTGGTGCAGAAGCTCCTGGTGCTCTCACAACTGGAAGAGAAATGAAGTTCTCCAACGCTTTTCCAGCTTTGAACCCCCAGTGGAATCAGGGACTCCAGCAAGGCCCTTCCAAAAGCTGGGATGCTCAGGCTGGAACATTCTGGGATTTCCTCATTCCCACAGGGCCAGAACAGCTCTGGGCGTGAGTCTCCAGAGGGAGTTTCCCTGTGGGGAGCAATCTCTTTGATGTGGTCTACTCAGGTAATTAGCAGGGAAAGGGAATTAAACCTCGAAATCGTTCTAGGAGAGGCAGGTGATGGACACCTGGAATTGTCCCAGGAGAAACAGGAGTGACCCATGGCCTTAACGGCTTCTCCTGTCCCTCTACCCTCTGCCCTCGCCCCCCGTGGGGACCTCAGTGAGGCAAACACCTCAAATCACATCCAGATGAGCCCCTCCAGCCACTGGAATAGCTGAGTTTCCTGGGATTTTATTATGGGAAGTCATTGGGAGTGATAAAATTCCAGCAGCTGGGACCTGCACAAACAGTGACATTGCTGGCACAGAGCAAAGCCAGAGTTTGGGGTCCCACTTCAGGCGGGTGGAAACGGTGCTGTCAGAAATTTCTGCACCCAGAAGTGGCTCAGGATCAAGAAAACCAGGATCCAAATGACAGAAATTCTCAGGGTGACAGCAGGAGGCACAGCGCAGCCTCAAATCTTGTTCCTTCTTCAGAAATGACAGAGTTGTGCCCAAAATGAGCAGAAATTCATCCTTTTGGTCCATATCCATGGAGATGCTGCTGTACAGGGGGGATGATGGATCTGGTACCCCTCCATCTCCATCACTTGAAGTGGTGGGGCCTGCTTGACCTCTGTTCTCTCCTGAGTGGGGGAACCAAACAAAAATCCCCATCAACCTTTCTCTGCTGTGGTGGGAAATCTCCCACAGCCACGAGGGATTCCTGTGGTGCCCCAGAAATTTCAGTCCCACCCCTGTTCCCCTGGGAATCTCCACTGTGGAATCACAGAATATCCTGAGGTGAAAGGGACCCCCAAAGATCATCAGAATTCAATTCCCAGCCTTGCACAGACACCCCATAAACCCCCCCTGTTCCTCCAGTGTGTAACACCCAATAAAATGAAGCTCCCCAGCCCCTTCTGGTGTCAGTCACCAGCGGCATCTCCCGGCTGGAGTGCAGGGTGGCAACCTCCAGAATCCTTCTGGAGCCCCAGAAGGAATTCAACCATGGGAATTCAACCACAGGAGCCGAGCTCACGTGTGGGACCTGCCGTGGATGCAGGGCAGCCGAGGAAGTGATGCACGGGAGAGGCATCGTCCGCATCCCAGTGAGTCAGGACAAGTGGGATGGAGGAGGAGAGTCTGTTTGGTAAATAAACCTATCACCATTCCTTTGGATGCCTCACTTCCCACTCAGGAAAAGCAGTATAAAAGTTGGTGGATCTCGGGGTGCTTCATTCGCTCAGCTTTTCCCTGAGGTGTCCGTGGTCAGAGCCGAGAAGGGTAAGTCCATGCCTGCCCAATGGAGGGGTCCTTTTCTTCCTTTCCTGCTTCCAAAATGCAAAAGTTTTGGTGAAAATCATCTGGAAGAGCAGGGAAGTTGCTGGGGTGAATTTAAATCTGTTGTGAATGCCTTGGTCCCACCAGACCAAACAGAAGCAGGATCAGCCCGTGCTGCTGGAGATTGTCTCTCATCAGCATTGAGATGGAGGTGGAATGGCTTCGGAATAAGGAGATGGGACAACTTTAGGATAAAAATCTTTAAAAGATGATCCTGGCCACTACAAAGTGGTGTTGGGCTGGAGTGGGGTCACAAGCCTCGTGAGAACTGGTGGCTGCCCTGGAGTAAAAAGCTTTTCCTTGCAGGGTCGCTGCTCCAAGATGTGCTCCAGACAAAGCGGGTGCCACGGCTGTGGCTGCTGCTGCTGCTGCCGGGGCAGCCAACAGTCCCAGGGCTCCTCCGGCGGGGGAGGAGGCGGATCCTGCTGCGGTGGAGGATCCTCCGGAGGATCAGCCCAGAAGATCATTATCAGCTCTGGCGGCGGAGGAGGAGGAGGAGGAGGCTCCTCTGGATGCTGCGGAGGGGGATCCGGTGGCGGTTCTTCAAAGAGCATGATGGGAGGAGGAGGAGGAGGAGGATGCTGTGGCGGAGGCTCCAGTGGTGGCTCCTCAAAGAGCATGATGGGAGGAGGAGGCGGAGGATGCTGCGGTGGTGGATCTAGTGGTGGATCTTCTGGGATGAAGATCATAATGGGAGGTGGAGGCAGTGGAGGTGGTGGATGCTGTGGTGGTGGATCTGGTGGCGGCTCCTCAAAGAGCATGATGGGCGGTGGAGGCGGTGGAGGTGGTGGATGCTGTGGTGGTGGATCTGGTGGTGGCTCCTCAAAGAGCATGATGGGCGGTGGAGGCGGTGGAGGTGGTGGATGCTGTGGTGGTGGATCTGGTGGCGGCTCCTCAAAGAGCATGATGGGAGGTGGAGGTGGTGGAGGTGGTGGATGCTGTGGTGGAGGATCCGGTGGCGGCTCCTCAAAGAGCATGATGGGCGGTGGAGGCGGTGGGTGCTGTGGTGGAGGATCTGGTGGTGGCTCTTCTGGGATGAAGGTCATCATGGGAGGTGGAGGTGGTGGAGGTGGTGGATGCTGCGGTGGCGGATCTGGTGGTGGCTCCTCAAAGAGCATGATGGGAGGTGGAGGTGGTGGAGGTGGTGGATGCTGTGGTGGCGGATCTGGTGGTGGCTCCTCAAAGAGCATGATGGGAGGTGGAGGTGGTGGAGGTGGTGGGTGCTGTGGTGGAGGATCCGGCGGTGGCAGTGGGGGATCAGCCCAGAAGATCATCATCAGCTCTGGTGGTGGAGGAGGAGGAGGCGGCTCCTCTGGATGCTGCGGAGGAGGATCCGGTGGTGGCTCTTCAGGAGGGAAGATCATCATGGGAGGTGGAGGCGGTGGTGGATCCTCTGGATGCTGCGGTGGCGGATCCGGTGGTGGCTCCTCGGGCCAGACCATCATCATCAGCTCTGGAGGTGGCGGCGGAAGCTCCTCACAGCAGAAATGTCCCGTTGTCATCCCCAGCGTGGTGTCCCACCAGACCAAGCAGAGCTCCAGCTGGCCCTGCCAGCAGAAGTAAGAGCCCTGGGCAGCTCCGGTTCCCATCAGGAACGGCCAAGTCTTTGCCCTCCAAGTTTTTCCCCAGCACATCCCCGTCCCTTGTGTTCCCTTGGTGCTGCATCCCTGTGCTGTGAACTCCCAGGTGGCTCCTCTGTGCCATGAATGTGATGGGAAATAAAGATTTCTGTGCACGGACAGAACTGGTTTGTGAGGCTCTATTCTCCTTTGTCAGTTTGCTTCCCAAAAAATGAGTAAAACATCCAAAACGTTCTGTTGGGAAATGCTCTCCAGCCTCCTGTGCTGGAGCAGGTGCTCATCAACAGATCTTTCCTATATCCAACATAATTTTCCCCTTTTTCATACTGACCCAATTCCCTGTGTCCTGTCCCTGCCATTCCTGAGGAAAAGTCCCTCTCCAGCTTCCCTGGAGCTCCTGCAGATCCTGCAGGGCCTCTGAGGTCTTCAGGCTGATTATTCCCAACCTCCTCTCCTCCAGTCTGAACATTCCCAACCTTCCCAGACTGGCTCCATAGGGGAGGGGCTCCTCTTATCAATTTCATGGCCTCCTCTGGACTTGCTCCAACAATTCCATGTCCTTCTTACGTTGGGGACACCAAAACTGGACAGAGCATTCCCAGTGGGATCTCACCAGAGCAGAAAAACCTCTCCCTCACCATCCTGCCCACTCTCCTTTGGATGCAGCCCACAGACAATTAGCTTTCCTCTCAAAGTGGGAAAATCTTCTCAAAAAGAACTCCCTAGTCCCCTTTGAAACTGGTGGGATTAGTCTTGAGTCCAGCAAACTCTGACTCCAAGCCCAAAGGGTTTTTGTTCATCTCACAAACACACCTCGTAGGGAGGAAACAAAATCAGGAATTAGTGGGATCATTGGCCATGAAGCTCTTGAGGGATCACAACTAACAGATTCCTGCCTTTTGGAGAAAAATGGAGAGTTCTTCTCCAGGATCACGCCCCACATTGTCAGCATCACTGTGCCTGAGGGAATCTGGTGGGAAAAGGGATCCAGGGTAGGATCTGGCCAGGGATTTGTCCTCCTTCGTATCAACCACCACTGAGGTGTTTGTGGTGAGGAGATGAAGAGGCACCATGACCGGCCAACCCTTCCTGAGGGCTCCAGAACAGCAGGGAAAAGGCCCCAGCAGAGATCACAAAACTGAGAACGTGGCCCTGAAGCATTTTACATCCCCATTTCCCTTCACCCAACACAGGCATCCAAACTTCTCCCTAACCTGGAGAGGTTGTGGCAGTGCCAACCCTGTGCTCCAGCCACGCCTTTCCTACACCTTTGGACAACAATCCATGGGGTACTCAAACTCTTGAGGGATCACGACTGGCAGATTCCTGCCTTTTGGAGAAAAATGGAGAGTTCTTCTCCAGGATCACGCCCCACATTGTCAGCATCACTGTGCCTGAGGGAATCTGGTGGGAAAAGGGATCCAGGGTAGGATTTGGCCAGGGATTTGTCTTCTCTTGTATCAACCACCAACGAGGTGTTTGCGGTGAGGAGATGAAGAGGCACCATGACCTGCCAGCCCTTCTCAAAGGTTCCAGGACTCCAGGAAAAAGGGCCCAGCAGAGCATCACAAAACTGAGAACGTGGCCCTGAAGCATTTTACATCCCCATTTCCTTCACCCAACACAGGCATACAAACTTCTCCCTAACCTGGAGAGGTTGTGGCAATGCTGACCCTGGTCTCCAACCAAGTTTTTTCTACACCTCTGGCAAACAAATCCATGTGCTGCAGGTCCAGTGCTTCCAGGCGGTCCCACCCTGGGCTCTCCACACTCTGTGATCGACAGGAGCTCCTCTCATCACCCCTCCAAAAACCTCCACGGCCTTTCCACATCCCTGGGTCAGGACGAGCTGCTCACGCTGGGTGTCCCTCTGTGCCAATGAGCTGCTAATCCTGAGTCTGGCTAATCCCAAATCCTAATCTGGGCAAGTCCCTGCAGGTTGGAAGGCACAGAAGGGATCAAGGTGTTGAGATGCTCAGGAGTACAACACCCACACGCCAGAGCTGGGAGCCAGAACAGCGGTGACACCTCAGATCTGGAGATGAGAACAGAGATAAGGCCATGGGAGGGACTCCAAAGCAGAACGAAGGAAGCCCCTGCACGTGTGCCCCTGCTGCTGGTGGCCCTGTCCCTATCCCATGGATGTCATGTGTTCAAAGTCACGTTCATGGTGATGACAGCCGGGACCTGCTGCTGCTGTCACTCATCCCCACAGCCAGAACCCCTATTAATCCTTCCTCTACTCAATGTCCCGGGAGGGCGGATGCTGCTGTCAGGCTCCAAACACGCGTGACACAGAGCTGGTGCTGGGACAGCTGTGCTGACAAACTGTCATCCTCCAGCAGGGAACACATCCAGGTGACTCCCCTGCTCAGGTGTGGGTGGGGTGGCCACCAAAGACCCTCAGAATTGGGTCCGTTGAGGTAGAGGAGGTGTTTAATGTCCTGGAGTTCAAGGGTCAGGTCTTAATGGCCTTCAAGTGCAACTTTGGATTCCAAGGATGGAGGAGGTTGGAGCCTTGGAAGGATTCCAAGGTTTTCCCCACTCCAGCCTGGAGACTGAGACCCCTGGAAGCTGGAGCTGAGCACAGACCTGTGTGGAACTCCAACAGCCACTTCCACCTTGGGGTCACAAAAGACTGGAGGAAAATATCCCCTTTGTCACTGTCACGTCCTCTGACACAGATCTGGGCAGCTCCAGAGAAGGGAATTCTGTTGGGGTGGCACCTCTGGCCTTTACCAGCGGGATGAACATGCTCCTGCTCCCCGTCTTGCCAGTCTTTGAGGGAATTCTCCAAAATTCTCTGTGACTCTGCTCAAGCACATCCTTCATCCTTGTCCTTCTGTCACTATCTGGCTCCAACTCACTCCACTCGGCATCTGCTCAGTCCCCACTCTGTCCTGACCACCCAGAGAGCTCCATCCCAGCAGAAACACATCAGGGCCCCCCAAAACAGACCCCAAGATGCCGTTTGCCCCAAAAACTCGGAGCGAGGCTCCCGGAAGGGAATCATTAGGTGGAATTAGCGGCTGCGATATAGAACAGGGCCGATGCGCCTCCTTCGCATCTCCTCTGCTGCAGGTGAGTCAAGGAAGGAGGCAGCTGAGGCCAAGCTCTGTCAATAAATCTCTCAGCATTCCTTAGGGTGTCTCACTTCCCTCGGGAGCACGGTGCAGCTGGTATAAAAGCTCAGCCATCCCAGGGCTCCTCATTCAACCCACGCCGAGCATCACCACGTTCCCACCAGCACTGAAGGTAAGCCCGTGGATACGGAAACTTCTGGAACCTCTATACAGGGAGATCCCTCCACCAGTTTGTCTTTGGGTGTTCTTGGAAATGTGATGGCTCCAAAACCAACTGGAGGTGCCAACAGAGCTCCCTTCCTTAGACAGGGGCGTTGCAGGAAGAGCTCTGAAAGCTGAACTTTGAGCCGCTGAGTCAGTGTGAGACATCCAGAAGGATCCACACCATTTTTCAGGCATGTCAGAGCATGTGTGTGCAAACCTCAGGAAGTGTTCCCAACCTCCCTGCACACAGAGGGTTCCTGGAACTGTTGTGACCTGCAGAGATCTCCCTGGGATGTCAGGGCAGGTCTCAGGGTGGGAGTTTAAAGTAGGGCTGCAGAAGATGGGACAAGTCCTGGGAATTCTTCCTTCCTGAGCTGGAAAGGCTCAGCTGCGTGTCCAAGGTTCTCCTTTCTGACGGCTCCGTTCCTTGCAGGGTCACTGCTCCAAGATGTGCTCCAGACAAAGCTCCGGAGGCTGCCATGGGATGTCCTCCCAGTCCAGCGGGTGCCACAGCCAGGGCTCTGGTTGCCACAGCTCCTCCAGTTACCAATCCCAAGGCTCCTCCTGCTGCGGGGGCGGAGTGGGCTCCGGCAAAGTCATCATCAGCTCTGGTGGTGGAGGAGGCGGATCCTGCTGCAGTGGGGGATCCTCTGGATATGGCATGGGAGGGGGATACGGTGGTGGATCTTCAGGATCAAAGAGCATCATTGGAGGGGGAAGCAGTGGAGGATACTCAGGTTGTGGCATGGGAGGAGGGTACAGTGGGGGCTCCTCAGGATCAAAGAGCATCATTGTAGGTGGAGGTAGTGGAGGTTCCTCTGGATGCTGTAGTGGGGGCAGCTATGGAATGGGTGGAGGATATGGTGGATCTTCAGGATCAAAGACCATCATTGGAGGGGGAAGCAGTGGAGGTTCCTCTGGATGCTGCAGTGGGGGCAGCTATGGGATGGGTGGAGGATATGGTGGATCTTCAGGATCAAAGACCATCATTGGAGGGGGAAGCAGTGGAGGTTCCTCTGGATGCTGCAGTGGAGGATCCAGCTATGGGATGGGTGGAGGATATGGTGGATCTTCAGGATCAAAGACCATCATTGGAGGGGGAAGCAGTGGAGGTTCCTCTGGATGCTGCAGTGGAGGATCCAGCTATGGGATGGGCGGAGGGTATGGTGGTGGATCCTCGGGATCAAAAACCATCATTGTAGGTGGAGGTAGTGGAGGTTCCTCTGGATACTGTGGTGGAGGATCCAGCTATGGAATGGGTGGAGGATATGGTGGATCTTCAGGATCAAAGAGCATCATTGTAGGTGGAGGTTCCTCTGGATACTGTGGTGGAGGATCTTCAGGCTATGGCATGGGAGGAGGCTATGGTGGTGGCTCCTCAGGAGGGCAGACCATCATTGGAGGTGGAGGCAGTGGTGGATCCTCTGGATGCTGCGGTGGAGGATCCAGCTATGGGATGGGAGGAGGATACGGCGGTGGCTCCTCAGGCCAGACCATCATCATCAGCTCTGGAGGTGGCGGCGGAGGCTCCTCGCAGCAGAAATGTCCCATTGTCATCCCCAGCGTGGTGTCCCACCAGAGCAAGCAGAGCTCCTACTGGCCCTATGGCCAGCAGAAGTAACAACTCCAGCCAGTTCCAATTCTGAGTCTTCCATGGCTCCTCCTTTCCTCCAGCCCTGGTTCTGCTCTCTGGTCCTTCCCAGCATGTCCTCTCCTGTCCCCTGGACGCTGCTCCCCCATGTGAGATCTCCAGGATTGCCCTGCTGTGCCCTGCTCCTGGTGTTGTGGTTTGATAATGTTCTGCCACTTTTTACACCCAATAAATGTTACAATTGCTCAAACCTGCTCTTTTTTTGGGAGTTCACTTCTTTCTTGCACCACCAACCTGCACTTCATGGTCCCGGGGATGTGGAAATGTCTCTGATGAGATGTTTCACTCCAAAGCCACCAGGTTTATTGTCTCAGAGGTTTTGCACCTTCATTTTGTGCCTGGGCTCTGTGAGGGAGGAACAGAAGACCCCAAAATTCAAAGGAACAACAACACCAACACCCTTTTGGGCATGGTGCAGGCTCTCTGTGTCCTCTGAGGTGCCAGCACTCAGTGACCACCTCTGTGGAGCTGATGGGAGATGTGACCAGGCCCACCAGGCTCGGTTGGGAAGAGCAGGGATTGGGGATGACCCAAGAGCAGCAGGTGGACAATAAAACATCCATGACAACATCCGCAGCCTTGCCATCCTCCTCCTTCCTGCAGCAAGCTGAGGGAACACCCTCAGGCTGTGCCAGAGAAGGCTCAGGGTGGACTCCAGGAGGAATTTCCTCATGGAAGGATGGTCAGGTCTTAGATGGGGCTGCCCAGGGAGGTTTGGAGTCCCCATCCCTGGAAGTGTTCAAGGAAGGACCAAGCCTTGGAGGTTTGGAGTCCCCATCCCTGGAAGTGTTCAAGGAAGGACCAGCCTTGATTTGAGTCCCATCCCTGGAAGTGTTCAGGAATCACTTGGAGTTGGCCCCATCCCTGGAAGTGTTCAAGGAAGGACCAAGCCTTGGAGGTTTGGAGCCCCCATCCCTGGAGGTGCCCAAGAAAGGACTGGACAGGGCACTCAGTGCTCTGGGCTGGCTAACAAAGCCAGGACAGGCTGGGCTCGGTGGTCTGGGAGGGCTTTTCCAACCTCAAGGATTCTGGAATTCCACGATCTGTACCCAGAGGGAAGCCTCACCTTCAAACCAGCCAACCCAGCCCCAGGCCAGGCAGGCGGGGACAAAACCAGCATCAAATCCCTCAGGCTGCTGCAAATCTTCCTCCCGGCCTCAAAAATCCCCCTCTCCCCATGCTTTGCACCCTGCCCTGGCAGCCCCACAGCCCCACGCACGGATTTCTGCCCGGGGATGGGATTTTGGCCAAAAGTGGGACTTTTTGTCACCACAGCAGAATTTTCTGAAGCTGGTTCAGCCTCCAGGAGCTGCTCTGTGGCCCCACTGCTGGTTCCAAACCAGGGGAAGGAGATGAAAAAGAAGGAAGGGAGGGATGTGCAGGCATAATCCTTCATTAAAGTGTAATCCAGCCAGGCTGGGTTTAAGCATGCGTATATTCACACCTCTGCAAATTCTGCCTTTTTTTAAGCTCTCTCTGAGCACCCTTGCAAAAATTCTTACTTGGGGCATCAATCACTTTGAATGAACTTCTGGCTCATATGCAAATATTTTCCTCGGAAAAAAAAGTTCCCCCTGGAGCCACCTGGGAGGGATCAGATTGTCACCAGAGCTTTTGGAGCTGTTCCTCCCCGCTGTCCCTGCTCTCAATGTGAGTTTTCCTACACCCACATCCCCACCCACCTCTCCCGGGGTTGGGGGACAGAGGATTCCTGTATAGCTCAGGGCAGGGGCGCAGGAATGGGCTCATTAAGCAGAAGTAACAATTACAGCGGCGAAATGAGCGGTGTGAAGGGAGATATGGATCGGGAGTCAAAGCAAACACTGGAATCGCAGTTTGGTAAATAAATCCTTCTCATTCCCGAGGGTGTCTCACTTCCCTTACATGTTAAATGCCATATAAATGCTCCCGAGGCTGTTAAGGCGTCTCATTCAGTCGACCTTTACCTTCTAAATGTGTTTCCGATGGCTGAAGAGGGTAAGTCTCTTTTTTTCTGGGATTTTATCCTTTCCTAGTCATGGGATGAGGCTGATTTGACACCTTGGCTTGTGCTGGAAGCAGGACCCGTCTGCCTGAGCCAAATCCTCGGGATTTGGGTGGGCTCCAGCTCCGTTCTGGGTCCAATCCCTGCGGAGAAATGTGAAATCAAGGCACCAGAGTGGGATGCAGAGAGATGAGCAGGGTAAAAACCCAGATGTGTCTGTGGTGGGGTCGGCACGTGGGGACAGCACAACCTTGGTGGGTTTGAATGTGCAGGGCACATTTTTATATTATTTAATAACAGCTGGACCTCAGAATGGCCACGAGCCTCCATGGCTGGGCCAATCACCTTCTATAAAAGAATTTTGGGGCTGCAGTAACAGAGCCAGGGTGGAAACTTTGATCCATCAAACAACAACTGAGGAACAGAAAGGAGGATGATCCTCGATGTTTTTGCAGTTCTGTGGGCATGAAAATGAGTAGGGGAAACCATGGCAGTTACTAGAGGGGAAAATAATATATTTCAGATTTTATATTTCAGTTTTTGGATTCAGAACATATTTCAACTTTTGGATTCCCTGGAAACAGAGGTAGAAAGAGGAAAGCTATCTCAGGAAGAGCCCAGATATCCTTGGATTTGGGGCTTGGAGCAAACTGATCTAGCAGAAGGTGTCCATGCCCATGGTAGGGGGTGACACTGGATGAGCTTTAAGGTCTCTTCCAACCCAAACCCCTCCACAATTCCATGATTCTCTACCAGCTCAGTTTCAAAGCCTGGAACTGCCACATTGCCTGACAGGTCCCCACCTGCCTTGGTGCTGGCACGAAGCAAAACTGTGCAAGTTCGGGCGTGTTTTCCTGTCCTCTTCCAGCTCTTCCACCGGGAGTGTTTTCCTCTCTTCCAATTTTACCACCAGGGATGTTTTCCTTTCCTCTTCCAGCTCTACCACTATCTGCGGCGCAAATGGTCGCGGCGGAACCGCGGCTACAGCCGGGAAATCTCTCTGAGCCACCACGGCTTCTGCTCGGGCGCCTTCACCAACCGCCATGGCCGTGCCTCCTTCTCGTGTGGTGGGGACAGTTCTGTCACCTACAGCCGGAGACCCTCGTCCTGCCCGCCCCTGCCAGCGCCAGCCCCCTACAGCATCTCAGGGAGGTTCTCGTGTGACACCGACGGGTCCCTCGTGGTCAGCAGTGGGGACTGTGGGGTCACGTCTAGCTGGGACCCTGTGGTGAGGACAGTCCCGGTTTATGGCTCTGGAATGGGGATGGAGTATGGTGGTGAGGATGTGGGGTCTGTTATCAGCAGTGCAGGGGGAGGTGGAGGATCTGTCTACCACGGAGGGAGTTCGAGAGTGGTGGAGGGAGCAGGGGCTGGGTATGGATACTCTGCACCCCTGAGTGACACCCTAAGCACTGGGGGGCTCTCTGAGGGCTCAGGGTACTATGGAGGAGGGTATGGATATGGGACATATGGAACATATGGGACTGGGATGTTGCCTGGGCCAGAGATCAGCCCTGTGGGCACAGGATGCGCCCAGGTGGTGCAGCAGAAATGCCCCGTGGTCATCCCCACCATCAAGAGTGAGCAGTGCAAGCAGAGCACCCACTGGCCACCCATCCAGAAGAAATGAGTGGCCCAGCCTCTCCCACATCCCAAAAGTGTCCTTGGATGTGCCAAAGTGGAATTTTGCCCCCCTCAACGGTGCCATTACATCACAGAGCTCCGCATTCTTCGCGTAGGGCTGTGCTGACAAAATTCCCCAGGAGTTGCTGGAAAAAGGGGTTTGTGCTGTGGTGATGGGAAAAGGCTCTTTTCTCCATCTCCTCTAGATCAAGGGTTGGAAAATAAAATTTCACGGTCTGTGGGTAATTTCATTATTGGGATGGTTTCTTTCATTTCTGGCTCCTTCACTCAAAATGCAAGTGGATCCCTCAAGGAATCTCCACAACACAAAGGACATTTTTCATGTGTATTTTACACCCAATTTAAATGTAAATTTTATGTTAATACAATAAAAATACATCACTTTGAACCAGGGGAGTTCAGGTGGTGCCAGACTCTTCCCAAGTGGTGTCCAATGACAGGACAAGGATAAACCAAACCCCAATTCCACCTCAGTATGAGGGAGGATTTATTTCCACAGAGAAGGCAGAGGAAGGAGTGGGGTCTCCCCTTCCAGAGACATCCCAACCCCACCTGGAGGATCTCAGGAGAGATCTCCTGCTTCAGGAGATCTCCCTCCCAACCCCAACTACTCCAGAATTTTGGGATTCTGCTCTTAATTCTGGGATCCTGGCTCTTTCTGGAGTTGCTCTTCCCACCCCACGGAGCCCCCCACGAGCCTCATTAAGGAGATCTGCCAATTTCCCGGAGGATTTCCGACTGATTATTATTTACAGCGTGACCTGGCAGTGAAAGGTTGTTTACCTGGCTCCTGCCCCGATGGCGAAACCCCGAGCACGTAGAACCTCGTGCATGAGGCAACTCCAAGGAGCTCCTTGGCTTCCTCCCCGTAACCTGCTCATGGCATTATTTTGATAGGATCAGGCCCTAAATTAAGCACGGGGAGAGGACGGTTCCAGTGCTGGTTGGGACGTGGGGTTTGCCCAACTTTTAATCTTCTCTTGTTTGATTCATCCAAATACTTGTTAGGAAGGGAAAAAAAAAAAAACACCTGTAGATCTGGGTCCATTTAAAAGTGAGACATAAAATCACATTGTTGGTTTTTTACCTTTCTGCTTTCACCCACCTGGGAGGATTTTGACCTTTTCAACTCAATAAAAATGCAGAAAACTTTGCCCTGAATCACCAAAGACCCAAATCCTCTGAGCTCTAAACCTGTGTTTGATGCCACAGGATCCCTCACATGTAAATTGTCGCACGATAATCATGTGGGGACAATTACACAAGATTTTGTCACTAGCCCTATTAAATTCCATTCTAAAATTAGGCAGCATTATCATTTATTTGCTTTTATTTCTATTTCTGAAATCTACAACTTCATTATTGATATTTCTGTGGGTTTCCATCTTTCATTAAGGGAAGCGAAAAAACTCTGAAAGCTCAAATAAATTTCCAGAGAATTCCACAAAACCAAGCCCAGAGCCTTCAAATATTTTAGTTTATCCAAGTGACCAAAAACCACCTCAAAATTTCAGTCCCTCCCAAAACAGAGAAAACAGAAAACACTTGAAAATCCCATTTCTTACTCCCTGGTTCTGGAGTCTCCTATCAAAGAGCACTCGCAAAGTTTGGATGGTTCAATATTTAATAAACCCAGGGTGCACAGGTTTCCACCCAAGGCTGGACACGAGGAGCTGGAGCTGATCTGCCCTCCCCAGAGCTCAGCTCCAGCCTGAGGCTGGGAGGAGTCCCAGGCTGGGTTTTATCCTTTTGCACAGCCAGGTTTCCTCCCCTCTCCTTGCACAACAGGGCAGGGACGAGTCATCCTGTGAGGAACTGTGATAACGCAGGAGTCATCCCAAAGCCTGATAATACCTCATTCCCGACTCTGATAAACCAGGACTCATCCCAAACTCTGATAAGCCAGGACTCATCCCAAGCCTGTCTGTGCTTGTCAAACCAAGGCCCCTCTCCTGCAGCTGTTGGTAAACAGGCTGAGCAGTAAACACAACTCTGGCTTCTGGATGAAAGTCTCCAACTGGCGCCTCTGGAGAGAAACTCCAGGAATTGTTTCAGTGATAGCAAACAGAGCCACCCCTCGGCTCTGCCCTACAAAACTCTGCCACCCCTCGGCCTCAGGGCATCTCTGCCCAGCCAAACCTCATGGCTCCATGAGCGATTTCAGGTGGGAAGTGAGTGAGAACACATCAGGAGTCCTGCTGGAATTCCATGATGGGGAGGGGAAATGAGAAGTCGGGGATGTTGCGAAGCCGCGGTTGCATCCAGGATTGCACCACCCCAGTGCTCTGCACCCAGGTGCTCCCATCCCGCCCCAGGGAAGAGCTGGTGGAGCTCAGGATGCGTGGGGAGCTCGGATGTGTGGTCTCTGACCCAGCATTTTACTCACAGCTTACTCACGGGTGCAAGGTTTGCACAAGCGTCTTCCGTCGGCACCGGTTTCCCGTCGTTGCTCCAGAGCCTGGCAAATAAAATGGAGTAAAATATGAGAAAAAATGGAAAATTTCAATGAGGAATTCTGTGTGGGGCATCTTGGGGCTGACCAGGAAAAACATCAGCAAAGAAAATCGGTGGTGACTGTGTCAGTGATGGTGGAATGACCATAAAATCAGGTGGGATAGAAACTACAGGAGTAGATGTCCAGGTAGATGGACACAGGTGGGAAATCACAGAACCATGGAACCACAGAAGCTCAGAATCCCTGATCTCACAATCACAGAATCCCAGAACAGCAGGGTCACCTGGAGCAGGTGACACAAAGACAGGCCCAGGAGGGTCTGGAATTACCCCAGACACTCCAGCTGTTCCAGGGGAGAAGTTCTTCCTCATGTTGAGGAAACCGTGTTACATTTTTGGGGAATTCACAGGTAGAAACCAACACTTCCAGCAGTGGCCAGCGCCACCAGCTGGGTTTGCCAGGTCACCTCCCAGCCAGAGCCTCCCACAGTGGCCACAGACTGGTTTTGTTCCTTTGGGAAATGATCCTGCCAGAGAAGGGACCCTCGGCTCATTTCTGGTACCTGCAGGAGCCTCACAGGCTGAAAACAACTTCAAAGATGTTTTCCAAGCACGTTCAACCAACACTTTCTAAGAATTTACCATTTTTCATGGCGACAACCTGAGAATGGTGGTTTTGCTCCACAAAAACCCCAAGATTTTTCTCCTGCTGAGACCGGTCTGGAAGGACGGGGCACCGGGACCTCTCCTTCCTGCCAGACTCCAGGTGAGAGGTTTCGGGAGGACAGGAACCCCAAAACTCACCACCTTTGCCACCCGTGTTGCAACCTAAAATTCATCGTGCCGTGAGGGTGAGCCAGCCCCGGCCGCCCACACGGTTTTCACTCCGAGCCCGCCAGGGGCAGGGCGCAATTAAAGCTGTGTAAGACGAGGAAGACAATCCAGAGCCTGACAAGTCAATCAAAGAAATCGGGTGGAAGGAGCTTTTGAAGGTGATGGGTAATTAGGGGTGGGGCTGTTTTGTAAATACCTTGGTCATTTTTTCCCCTCAGGGGATTATTGCATTTTCAGGAAGGGACTTGGGAACTGTATAAAAGTCCTTGGAGGGGAGAGCAACTCATTCACTCAGCTCCACTCCTCTTCCAGAGCATTCACAGCCCAGGTGAGTGTCTGCTAAGCTTTAATTCCAAGGAGAATTCCCTGCACTGAGATGAGCTTTGCTCTGGGGGCATTTCCTGGGGTTACTGAGAGCCAAATCCTCGGCTCTGGGGCTGGGACTGCTTTGTGCTCCCAAAAATTAGGACTGCCTGTGCTGAGAAGCAAAATTTATTACCTGTAGTTATGATTGGATTGTTCTGGTGCTTTCCAGCATCCAAAGGACAAACTGGAAATGAATAAAGCCAAAAAATGGGGATTTTGGGATGAATGAGAGACAGCAGGCTGATTTTTCATAAGAAACCTTGGGGTTAAGCTGGGAATTTTAATTACTTTTATAAGCCTGACTGCTTTAATAAGCTCTTTTGGAAAACATTCAGGAGATGAAAGTATTAAAACTTCTTCCTTGAAGTATTGAAATTTCTTCCTTGAAGAAATTTAGGAAAGGACAGAGAAGAGATTTTAACTGTGAGAGGAAGGAGTAGCAGGATCCTCTTCCAGCTCAGCATCCTGGATGATTTTTGCCTCCCTGAAATCCCAGCAATCCTCGGCAGGGTTGGGGTGTGGACAGAGGATTTTCCTCATTCTCAGGAAATTGGGCCTGGAGGGAGCAGAGGACACGAGGAGGGAGGAAATCTGAGGAAATTGTCTTTATTTTGAGCACTTGCCTTTGGAAGTGGATTTTTCCAGGGCTTTGCCACCAGTCCTGGCTGTGTCAGGGCATCTCAAGTCTACAAGATTTTTTGGGATTTTTGCCAAGATACTTCTTGCTGGTGTGGGATATCCCAGCACCACACACAGCATCTGCTCCTCCAGGAGCATCCCGGGATGCAGCCAAGGAAGAGCAGGGAAATGGCTGAAAAAATAACAGGGAAATGGCTCAAAGGAGAGCAGGGAAATGGCTCAAGGAAGAAGACAGAAATGGCTCAAGGAATAACAGGGAAATGGCTCAAAAATAGCAGGGAGGTGGCTCAAGGAAGAACAGGAAAATGGTTCAAGAAATAGCAGAGGAATGGCCCAAGAAATAGGAGGGAAATGGCTCAAGGAAGAAGACTGAATGGCTCAAGGAAGAACAGGAAAATGGCACAAAAAATAGCAGAGAAATGGTTAAAAAATAGCAGGGAAATGGCTCAAAGGAGAGCAGGGAAATGGCTCAAAAGATAGCAGGGAAATGGTTGAAAAAATGACAGGGAAATGGCTTAAGGATGAAGAGAGAAATGACTCAAGGGAGAGAAGAGAAATTACTCAAAAAATTGCTTGGAAATGGCTCAAGGAAGAAGAGGGAAATGGCCCATGGGGCCCAGCAGAACCATGAGAGCTGCTGTGGGGTCTCATGGGGGTGTTCAGATGGTCCCGGTTGATCCAGCACTGTGGAAACAAAGCCCCAAACTGGGGGAACTGGGCGGGCAGAAAGACGAATCCTACCAGGTAACCTGAGATCCATGTGAACCATGCCCTCCCTGCCCCTAACACCCACTCCTCTCCTTCCCAGCTCTTCAACCTCCTCTCCGCCATCCCAAAGATGTGCTCCCGTGAGAACAGAGGCTGCCACAGCTCCGAGAGCTCCTCCTGCCACGGCGGCAGCTCCTCCTGCCACGACAGCGACCGCTCCTCCTGCCACGGCTCCGAGGGGCTGGTGTGCCACGAGGTGACCGCGGTGCCCGACGTCACCCCCGTGGTGGTGCTGACCCCTCAGTGCCCGGCGGGCACCGGGCAGGTGCCCCTGGCCCAGGTTCCGTGCCAGCAGCAGCAGCAGCAGATCAAGCAGCCGGTGCAGTGGCCGCCGCAGCAGCAGCACAAGTGAAGAAGCTCAGAGCTTCTCCCCTGTCCCTGAGCTTGGACAGGCCCTGCCTCATCCCTGCAGCCCTTTTCCCTCCTCCTGAGAACCCCCGAGTGGCATTAGCGCGGTGGAATTGGGATTTGTTCTTCGTTCCCTGCTCCTGTCTCCAGTAGCAAAGGTGTGATGTTGAATTAAAGCCTAAAAGCTCATCAAAAACCTGCTGGCGTCCTGGTGTTTTTCCACTGCTTTTCCTTTATCTTTGGCATCGTTCCCCAGCCTGTCTGGGCTGAGGGGAGCTGCTTTCCACAGCTCCCTCCCCTTTCCCGTGGCATTCCAGAGGCTGGGGTGGCTCAGCCCTGCAAGTCCCCACACTCTGGGCACCTGCCAGGCTGATTTCAAAATCTGTCTGGGGCTGAAGGTGCAGCTCAGCCTCTCTGCAACCCCAGCCCTTGGCTGGGAGCCTCAGACCGTCATGGGAACGTTGTGAAGGGTTTGCAGTTTGTTTGTGGCTGGTGAACACAGTTCAGGCTCTGTCCTGGAAGTCTGGAAATCCCTGATCTCCATAAAGAGGAGGACACGAGCAGAGGAAGGACCACGTCGTGCTCAGTGTCCCTTCTGACCCCTCTGAAATGGAGAGTTTGGGGTTAGATTGGTCTTTGATGTGAGGGAACTCCCCCTGCTTTGAAAATCTGTATTCCCTGGAGGAAATCTCAGAATCCCAGAGGAGCTGAGGGTGGAAAAGCTCTCCAAGACCTTTGAGTCCAGCCTGTGCCTGATGCTCACCTTCTCACCCAGCTCAGGGCACTGAGGGTCACCTCCAGGTTTTCCCTGGACACCTCCAGGGATGGGCACTCCAAACCTCCCTTTCCAGGAGGAAATTCCTCCTGATGTCCCCCCTGAGAATCCTTTTCTCCCAGCTGAGCTCCTCCAGGAGTTCTCCAGACCCTTCCCCAGCTATGTTCCCTTCTCTGCCACACTCCAGCCCCTCAATGCCCCTCTTGAGTAAGAAAAAACCATTCCCATTTCCTCCTGAAGTTTAAACTGACTTAAACCGTTAAAGTTCTGAGCCCCTCCTTGTAGATGTGAAAGGGAAATAAGGAATTTTAGATCCGCAGTTGGATTTCTCACTGCCCTTGATTTCTGTGGGGTTTGGGGCTCTGTGGGATGAAAGCAGCATCGTGTGTGATGCACAAGACATTTAATTAGCCAAGAGTTCATGATGAACCTTTGAAAGGAATCAGAAAGGTGCTATTAGCACCGGTTTTATTACTGCTCTTAATTAAAATAACGAGGAGCCTCAATGCCAGGTGTGAGGTCGGTGATTGCACGGGTCGGGAATGAACGTCGGGGTTGGGAACAGGCTCCAGCCTGGCTTGGGGACATCCAGGGCTGCCAATCCCTGTCCCCCCTCACCCAGCCTGTGCCAACCCAGCCAGACCAGCGGCTCCAGGCTGGGTTTGGGTTCTGCCTTTGTGGGAAGGGCAGATAAAATCTCCCTGAATCCTTTCCAAGCAATCCAAGGTTTCACCTCCACTCCCAGCTGAGCCGGAGCCATCCAGGCTGTGCCACTCCATGGAAGGAAAGATTTTTGGGAAGGGATTGAGGAGCAGAGACAGGGAATCTCTCCCTGGAGAGCTGGAGTGGTGTTATCTGCACACACATCTGCAGAGGGAAGCAGGAAAAGCTGCAGGAATCCAGCAGGAGATTGTCCCCACCTTCGCCTCCCACAGCAGCCAAGGTGCTGAACCCCTGCAGAGAAATTGCCCGGGGATTAAAAAATATAAAATATTTTTATAGGGATAAAACACTGCACTCCACCTTGCAGTGTTTGCAGTGGGCACAGGTGGGTCCAGGCAGAGCCAAGTCAGGTGTGCAAACATGGAAAATTCTCTGTAATGTCAGAGGTTGTGAAACCCTCAGTCAAACTCAGGAGTGCAGCGCTCCCAAACTCATGGATAACCACACCTCAGTCTTAATCCACACCTGGAACTGCCACATCTCTGGAGCTCATCCCAAACCTCATGGAGCTCATCCCACACCTCCTAGAGCTTATCCCACACCTGGAACTCATCCCAGACCTCATGGAACTCATCCCAGACCTCATGGAGCTCATCCCACACCTCCTAGAGCTTATCCCACACCTGGAACTCATCCCAGACCTCATGGAACTCATCCCAGACATCATGGAGCTCATCTCACACATCATGGAGCTCATCCCACTGCATGGAGCTCATCCCACACATCCTGGAGCTCATCCCAAACCTCCTGGAGCTCATCCCACACTTCCCGGAGCTCCGGTTGCTCATCCCAAACCTCCTGGAGCTCATCCCACACCTCATGGACCTGGAAGCTTCCACAGTGAGCCGCCCCTGGAGAATGGGGCCTTTGCCCTCTCATGACCTCAGTCATTTCTGTTTCCTGCCCCACTTCCTGAGACTGACATCTGCCACTCTTTTTTTTTCCGTTTTTCCCTCCTCACCTCTCCCAGGTGACAGCAAATCTCCTCCCACACGTGCCCAAAAATCCCAGAAGTGCTTCCTGACCACGGCCCAACCCAAACCTCTCAGGGAGGAGTCATGGGCTGGTTCTGTGCACCAGGGGAACACAGCTCAGCTGTGAGTGCTCCAGTCTGAGGGATCCCGGTGAGTCAGCAGAGCATCACCCCAAATCCCTCGTGCCTCACTCCTAATCCCCGGTGCCATCCCAGTGTTGACACATTCCTGCCTTTTATGGGACAAGAAGAGGTAATTGATGGGTCAGATGGGCATGACTTGTACCCAGGCACAGGAGACCAAAGTTCACCTGTGATTCACGGGAAAATCCATGTTCTGAAGTGTCTCCTGCATCACACTGTTGTGTCTCCATCCCTGTCTCATCATCCCTGAGATCATTCCAGAAGTTCTGGAAGCAGGGCAGCAACAGCATCTGTCACGGCTGAAATAAAAAATTCTGGGTAAAATCAGAAGAGAAAATAACCAAAACCTGGTTATTTTAAATAACCAACCCCTGGGAGGGTTTGGGCCATCCTGGAGGTGTCCAAGGAACACCTGGACCTGGCATTGAGTGCTCTCAATGCTTGACCAGGTGTGGGTTGGTCAAAGGTTGGGCTCAGTGGTCTTGGAGATCTTTTCCAACATCAGAGATTCCATAAAACTGGGATTCTGTCCACCCCAAACCATCCTGTCCTGGCATTTGATACCACTGCCCCCAACACCACGTTGGGGTGCAAAACCAGACTGAAACAGCACCTGAAGCCTCAGGCTGGGTTTGCTCAGCCAGGTTTTGGTGGATGGGGATCCACAAGGGTGGCAGAACCTGTGGGCCATGGACAGGAACCCACTCTGGGGCAGGTTTGGTGGCAGAACCTGTGGGCCATGGACAGGAACACACCCTGGGGCAGGTTTGGTGGCAAAATTTGTGACCCCATGGACAGGAACCCACTCTGGGGCAGGTTTGGTGGCAGAACTTGT
Organism: Zonotrichia leucophrys gambelii; assembly: GCF_028769735.1. Taxonomy (NCBI): domain Eukaryota; kingdom Metazoa; phylum Chordata; class Aves; order Passeriformes; family Passerellidae; genus Zonotrichia; species Zonotrichia leucophrys. The sequence continues at coordinate 3,153,172 of NC_088194.1, read as the reverse complement.
GGGCCATGGACAGGAACCCACTCTGGAGCAGGTTTGGTAGCAGAACCTGTGGACCATGGACAGGAACCCACTCTGGTTTGGTGGCAGCACCTGTGGCTTTGGTGGACACCTGGAGGAGAAATCTTTGCTGGTCCACACGGGGCAGGCAGGTTGGAATGATCACTGAAGGACAGATTTGGGCTAACACAAACCTCTCATCGAGATATCCGGCCCCATTGTGTAATTCCCCTGCAGAATTCCTGCCCTAAACCTAATCCTCAGGGATTAACATCAATAATTATTTTTTCACATGGAGGTCGATCACGTGGAGCTCCTGGTCCAGGTGACCCTGAGGAATTTGGGATTACAAACTGCCTGATCCACGTTGTCCACAAACAGATCCATTGGTCACTTCCCGTGAAAATTCCTTCCAATCTCGTTCATAGGGAGGCAAAGGAATTAATGAGCTATTAATAATTACAATGCTAAAAGCACAGAGCATCAAAGGGAAAATACGGGAAGCTGAACACAGCGGATAGAAATGGGCTGGGATGTGTAATTAGGGATGCCTCATGTCCCAGATAAACCCGTGGAAAAGTATAAAAGGTTTCCCATCCCAGTTTCCTTCACGCACTGCTCTGCTCCAAAACAGCTCCATCCCCACTGCTGGAAGGGTGAGTCCAATTTTTTCTCTTCCCCTGGAGTTTCTTTAAGGAAACTTGGAGTTTTTCCATGAGTTTGGGTAGAATTGGAGTGTGGGACACTCCCTCCTCACCTCTGGATCATGCTGGAGACCAAGTTCTTGTTATCCACAAGAGCAAATTATTAAAACCAATTAAAATAAAAGCTTCGAGCAGAGGCTCAAGGCAAACCAAAATAACAGAAAGGGCAGAAAATACAGACAGAGGGTTTTGTGGAAAAGTTGCTTGGAGGTTTCCAAGCAGGAGGAACCAGAGGGTCTGGAGCTGCTTGTGGGAAATTAATGTTTGGACCAATTTGGTTCATGGGAAATTGATGTTTGGACCAATTTGGCTCATGGGAAATTGATGTTTGGACCAATTGTTCCCTGGAAATCAAGTCCCACCCATAAAAGTTTCTGAGGGTTTAGCGAGGCATTAAAGCACCTCCCAACAACACTGATCCCCGCTTTCTCACCCCTGAAGAACCGGAAATTAGGAAGAAAATGGGGAATCCCAGAACAAATATCTATAAGCTCCTGCTGCCTGTGACCGTTCCTCTCTCCCCTCCAGCTCTGCCAAAGCTCCAGGACGATGTGTTCCCGCGGCTCCTGCCACAGCCACGAGACCTCCTGCCATGAGTCCCGCTCCTCGTGCCACGACTCGGGGGCCTCGTGCCACTACACCATCCAGAGGCAGCCTGTGCAGAAGTTCAGCTACGTGATGCCCTGCTGCCCCCCGGTGCAGCCCTGCTGCCCCCCCGTGCAGCGTTACTGCCCCCCGGTGCAGCCCTGCTGCCCCCCAATGCAGCGTTACTGCCCCCCAGTCTGCCCCCAGGTCACCAAGAACATCTGCAAGCTGCCGTCGTGCTACCCCAAGTACTGAGGGCACACTGGATGGCTCCTGCCTTGGATGTTCTCCATGCCTGAAGCTTCAATCGATGGTTCTTTATTCCTATTTTTAATTTGGTCCTCAAATTCCTCATCTGTGATTAGAATTGGGTTCCTGGTTTTGCTCTAATTTGGTTTAATTTGCTCGGCAAGCAAGACCCAGCTCAGGTTGCTTTCCATGAAGCTGGGAATGATTCCTGCTGCTTTTCATCCCTCTGACAGCCTCCAAAACAATAAAATTTGATTTCCAAAAGTAAAAGAAGTTCATGGTCTGTTTATTCTTTGACCTTT
>NC_088194.1:2805040-2851235 GCF_028769735.1 Zonotrichia leucophrys gambelii | reverse complement strand
GGAGAATCCCAAGGATGGAGAATCCCGGGATGGAGAATCCCAAGGATGGAGAATCCCAGGGATGGAGAATCCAGGGATGGAGAATCCCAGGGATGGAGAATCCAGGGATGGAGAACCCAGGGATGGAGAATCCAGGGATGGAGAATCCCAGGGATGGAGAATCCCAGGGATGGAGAATCCCAGGGATGGAGAATCCCAAGGATGGAGAATCCCAGGGAATGGAGAATCCCAGGGATGGAGAATCCCAGGGATGGAGAATCCCAGGGATGGAGAATCCCAGGGATGGAGAATCCCAGGGATGGAGAATCCCAGGGATGGAGAATCCCAGGGATGGAGAATCCAGGGATGGAGAATCCCAGGGATGGAGAATCCCAGGGATGGAGAATCCCAGGGAATGGAAAACACAGCTTTAAACCAAAACATGGCAATTTAAAACACAGCTTTAAACCAAAACATGGCAGTTTAAAACACAGCTTTACACCAAAACATGGCAGTTTAAAACAGAGTTTTAAACCAAAACCCGGGAGATTGAGCCTGGCTATTTGGGATTCCTCAGCCACAGGAATACCCCTGTCCTCGCTCCAGCCCTCCCTGCGAGGGTGGCAGGGCCCTGGCACAGATTATCCCGGGAATCTGGGGCTGCCCCATCCCTGCAAGTGCTCAAGGCCAGGCTGGACATTGGAGCAGATGGAAAATGTCAGATCCCCCCAAAACACCCCGATAATCCCCAACATGCAGGGCTCTGTTCCACCCCTGAGCTGTGGGAGCCCGGGAATTCCAGCACTGGAACCCCCCAGTTTGCCTTTATTGGATAAAATGGAACAATTTGGTTTCCAAAGGGGGAAAGGATTAATTAGCTTTAATTGCATGCTCGTTTCCATGGATTTATCAGCTAATGAGGGGGTGGGATGGGCCCGGGGATGATTTATTCCAGGCTGCGTCCACGGAAAACGCAGAGGGCACAGGAGAGCAGCAAATTCCTTCATTTCTCCATTTCCCTGGATTTTCAGCACCTGGTTCCATCCTCCCCCTTTCCATCCCTGTTTGTGCTGGGTGGGGATTTGGGAAGGGGTGAAATCCCTCCCATCCCACAGCTCCAACCTTCCCAAGGATCCTCCCAGCCACGAGGGGCAAAGGAGGCACCCAAACATCACTGAATTGGATTTGGGGTTTTTCCCTATGGATCCATTCCCTGGCAGCTCCTGTTTCCTGAAAAGGGCTTTGGGAATTCTGAGCAGAGCTCCTTTTATCCTCAAGGATCCCTGGATCTTCCTCCCCACTGGGAAAACCAAACCAGAATTCCTGGATCCAATTCCCTCCTCCCAAACGACAGCACCTGGAATTGGAGCCATCCCAAGCTGGATCAGGCTGGCACTGTATAACCAGGAAGAGATTCTGGGAAAACTGGAGGATGATAAAGCAGGGAAAGGGATGATTTTCCCCCAATTTTGCCCTTCATGGGAACCCTGATCTCCAGGGAAGGCCTCGCTCAAGGAGGTTCCACCACAAACCCAACACAACCAAAGGATTGCCAGGATAGGACATGGAAAAGCAGGAATCCACGATCCCATTCCAAGGGATTCATCCCAACCCCAGCTGGGTTAACCCCTCCTCTGCCTGATGGAAATTTGGGATTCCCATCCCAATGGAGAGCAGAGCCATCCCCATCCACATCCAGCAGCTCCAACTTCCCAACCCAGCACTTCCAATTAAAACCAGCAAATTTTGGGTTCTGGAATTCCTCAACCTTCCCTTGAGGCCATTCCTTATGGATTCATCCCAATCCCAGCTGGGTTAACCCCTCCTCTGCCTGATGGAAATTCGGGATTCCCATCCCAACGCACACCAGAGCCATCCCCACTTACATCCAGCACCTTCAACTTCCAATTAAAACCAGCAAATTTTGGGTTCTGGAATTTCCTAAAGCTTCCCTTGAGGCCATTCCTTGGAAAAGCAGGAATCCGTGATCCCATTCCAAGGGATTCATCCCAATCCCAGCTGGATTAACCCCTCCTTTGCCTGATGGAAATTCAGAATTCCCATCCCAATGGACACCGGAGCCATCCCCACCCACACCCAGCAGCTCCAACTTCCCAACCCAGCAATTCCCAGTAAAACCAGCAAATTTTGGGTTCTGAAATTCCCTTAACCTTCCCTTGAGGCCATTCCTTATGGATTCATCCCAATCCCAGCTGGGTTAACCCCTCCTCTGCCTGATGGAAATTTGGGATTCCCATCCCAACGCACACCAGAGCCATTCCCACTCACATCCAGCAGCTCCAACTTCCCAGTAAAACCAGTGAGTGTTGGGTTCTGGGGTTTCCTAAACCTTCCACTGAGGTCATTCCATGGAAAAGCAGGAATCCACGATCCCATTCCAAGGGATTCATCCCAACCCCAGCTGGGTTAACCCCTCCTTTCCTTGATGGAAATTCGGGATTCCCATCCCAACGCACAGCAGAGCCATTCCCACTCACACCCAGCAGCTCCAACTTCCCAATAAAACCAGCAAATTTTGGGTTCTGGAATTTCCTAAACCTTCCCTTGAGGCCATTCCTTGGAAAAGCAGGAATCCGTGATCCCATTCCTATGGATTCATCCCAATCCCAGCTGGGTTAACCCCCCAGAATGTGTCCTTGGCCTGATGGAAATTCAGGATTCCCATCCCAATGCACAGCAGAGCCATCCCCACCCACACCCAGCAGATCCAACTTCCCAGTAAAACCAGTGAGTGTTGGGTTCTGGGGTTTCCTAAACCTTCCACTGAGGTCATTCCATGGAAAAGCAGGAATCCATGATCCCATTCCAAGGGATTCATCCCAATCCCAGCTGGATTAACCCCTCCTTTGCCTGATGGAAATTCAGAATTCCCATCCCAATGGACACCGGAGCCATCCCCACCCACACCCAGCAGCTCCAACTTCCCAGTAAAAACAGCAAATTTTGGGTTCTGGGATTCCCTTAACCTTCCATTGAGGCCATTCCTTGGAAAAGCAGGAATCCACGATCCCATTCCAAGGGATTCATCCCAACCCCTCCAGAACATGGAGATGGAAATTCAGAATTCCCATCCCAATGGACACCGGAGCCATCCCCACCCACACCCAGCAGCTCCAACTTCCCAACCCAGCACTTCCAGCTAAATCCAGCAAATTTTGGGTTCTGGAATTTCCTAAAGCTTCCTTTTTTTTTTTGGAGTTACTCAAGGAGAACAATGGGATCATTTTGGAATTCCCTGGAATTCTGTGTCCCTCTGGTCGCTGCCTTTGCCCTCAGAATCCCCCAGCACTGGGATGTGTTTGAGGAGCTGGGAAATTCCTGATGGAGCTGCTCCACCTGCACCCAGCTGGAACTGGGAGCAAACTGGGAGCAAACTGGGATTCCCAACCCTTCCTCCAGCCAAGGAACAATGGATTTTGGGGAAGTTCAGGTGGATTTTGGGGAATTTCAGGTGGATTTTGAGGAATTTCAGGCGGATTTTGGGGGATTTCAGGCGGATTTTGGGGGATTTCAGGCGGATTTTGGGGAATTTCAGGTGGATTTTGAGAAATTTCAGGCGGATTTTGGGGAATTTCAGGAGGAGTTTGAGGAATTTCAGGTGGATTTTGGGGAATTTCAGGTGGATTGGGATGGGAGTGCAGGAAAAGGGGGGATTTGGGTGGGATTGGCAGAGAAATGAGGGTGCACCCCAACACATCCCATCCCATCCCAACCGTGAGAGCATCCCTAAATGGTGCAAAATATAGAATTCCCCTAAAAACCTGGAAAAAATCCTAAAACACCAAGAAAATCAATGGTAAACACAACCCCAGCCATTCCAAGATCCAGGTGAAACCCAAAGCCATAGATTTCCATAAAAACCTGGAAAAAAATCCTAAAACACCAACAAAACCCAGGGCAAACACAACCCCAGCCATTCCAAGATCCAGGTGAAACCCAAAGCCACAGATTTCCCTAAAAACCTGGAAAAAATCCTAAAACACCAAGAAAATCAATGGTAAACACAACCCCAGCCATTCCAAGATCCATGTGAAACCCAGACCCACAGATTTCCCTAAAAATCTCGAAATATCCTAAAACACCAACAAAACACAGCAAGCACAACCCCAGCCATCCATGGGACAGAATTCCAGGATCCATGTGAAACCCAGACCCATAGATTTCCCTAAAAACCTGAAAAAGAACCTAAAACACCAAGAAAATCAATGGTAAACACAACCCCAGCCATCCATGGGGAAGAATTCCCAGATCCATGTGAAACCCAGACCCACAGATTTCCCTAAAAATCTCAAAATATCCTAAAACACCAACAAAACCCAGGGCAAACACAACCCCAGCCATCCATGGGGAAGAATTCCCAGATCCATGTGAAACCCAGACCCACAGATTTCCACCAGGAACAACCATGGACCATTTTGCCATTTCCATTTCCATTGGAGATGGAAGAGCCAAGAATGGCAAACTGTCAATGAACCGGGAAATAATCAGGAAAAAGCTGAAATTTGGATGGAATTCGGGAAATTCCTCTCCTGATTTGGATCCCAACCCCCCTGGGAGGTGGCACTGGAGGGGAAGGTGCTCCCAGGAGCATCCTGAGTGGGATGAATCCACCCTGCCAGGCAGGAATTGCTGCTCTCCGTGTGGAACAGCACCCCAGGGCAGCCCGGGAGCCGCCCGCAGTGCCAGGAATGGTGCCAGGGGAAGGTGGCACCCAGATCCCAAAGGATCAGAGCATGGAACCACCATGGAAACCTTGGATGGATCCAACCCCACCAAATCCCAGCCCAACCCTGCATTCCCAGCAGGGATTCCCTATGGAAACTCCATTGCACCCCAACAGCAACCACAGCATGGGAAATCCCAAATCCTGGGAGATGGATGGAGGCAGTGCCAGCCTTGTGACCAGGAATGGTGCCAGGGGAAGGTGGCACCGAGATCCCAAAGGATCAGAGCATGGAACCACCATGGAAACCTTGGATGGATCCAACCCCACCAAATCCCAGCCCAATCCTGCATTCCCAGCAGGGATTCCCTATGGAAACTCCATTGCACCCCAAGAGCAACCTCAGCATGGGGGATGTCCCAAATCGTGGGAGATGCATGGAGGCAGTGCCAGGAATGGTGCCAGGGGAAGGTGGCACCCAGATCCCAAAGGATCAGAGCGTGGAACCACCATGGAAACCTTGGATGGATCCCAAGAGGCTCCAACACCACCGAGGTGACAAATCCCAGCCCAATCCTGGATTCCCAGCAGGGATTCCCTATGGAAACTCCACTGCACCCCAACAGGAATTGCAGCATCCTGGATGTCCCAAATCCTGGGAGATGGATGGGGGCAGTGCCAGGAATGGTGCCAGGGGAAGGTGGCACCCAGATCCCAAAGGATCAGAGCGTGGAACCACCATGGAAACCTTGGATGGATCCAATCCCACCAAATCCCAGCCCAATCCTGGATTTCCAGCAGGGATTCCCTATGGAAACTCCACTGCACCCCAACAGCAACCACAGCATGGGGGATGTCCCAAATCCTGGGAGATGGACGGAGGCAGTGCCAGCCTCGTGACCAGGAATGGTGCCAGGGGAAGGTGGCACCAAGATCCCAAAGGATCAGAGCGTGGAACCACCATGGAAACCTTGGATGGATCCAACCCCACCAAATCCCTGCTCAATCCTGGATTCCCAGCAGGGATTCCCTATGGAAACTCCATTGCACCCCAAGAGCAACCTCAGCATGAGCATCCTTGAGCTCTGCTCCCCCAAATCAGAGCTCTGCTCCCCAAAATCCCTGAGCTCTACCCACTAAATCCCTGAGTGGATGTCCCAAATCCTGGGAGATGGATGGGGGCAGTGCCAGCCTCGTGACCAGGAAAGGTGCCAGGGGAAGGTGGCACCAAGATCCCAAAGGATCAGAGCATGGAACCACCACAGATGGATCCCAGCAGCTCCAAGCCCACCAAATCCCAGCCAATCCTGGATTTCCAGCAGGGATTCCCTATGGAAGCTCCATTGCACCCCAACAGGAATTGCAGCATCCTGGATGTCCCAAATCCTGGGAGATGGATGGAGACAGTGCCAACCTTGTGCCAAGAATGGTGCCAGGGGAAGGTGGCACCCAGATCCCAAAGGATCAGAGCATGGAACCACCACAGAGCCCTTGGATGGATCCCAGCAGCTCCAACCCCACCAAATCCTTGCCAATCCTGGATTTCCAGCAGGGATTCCCTATGGAAGCTCCATTGCACCCCAAGAGCAACCTCAGCATGAGCATCCTTGAGCTCTGCCCCCCTAAATCCCTGAGTGGATGTCCCAAATCCTGGCACGTGCTCCGAGCAGAGATGGAAGATGGATGGGGGCAGTGCCAGGAATGGTGCCAGGGGAAGGTGGCACCGAGATCCCAAAGGATCAGAGCATGGAACCACCATGGAAACCTTGGATGGATCCCAAGAGGCTCCAACACCACCGAGGTGACAAATCCCAGCCAATCCTGGATTCCCAGCAGGGATTCCCTATGGAAACTCCATTGCACCCCAACAGGAATTGCAGCATCCTGGATGTCCCAAATCCTGGAGATGGATGGAGGCAGTGCCAAGAATGGTGCCAGGGGAAGGTGGCACCCAGATCCCAAAGGATCAGAGCATGGAACCACCACAGAGCCCTTGGATGGATCCAACCCCACCAAATCCCAGCCAGTCCTGCATTCCCAGCAGGGATTCCCTATGGAAGCTCCATTGCACCCCAACACCACACAGATTTTTGGGGGATGTCCCAGATCCTGGCACGTGCCAGGGTCTCTCAGATTGGGCACCTCCCAGTCCTTAAAACGCCTGAAATTGCCCCAAAACCGCGGCTGCCTCCTCAGCCCCAGCCCCCAGCCGGGAGCAGCGAGGAACAGGAGTCAAATCCTCCCACACTCCTGCCAGGAGGAGCTGCTCCCATTGCCGAGCTCCCCCTTCCTCCTCCTCCTCCTCCTCCTCCTCCCGCCCGGCAGCGGCCGAGGAAGCTCCAAAAAAAAAAAAAAAATCAAATGGATGTTAAAATTAAAAATTAAAAAATAAAATAAATCAGAAACGCTCTGGAAAAGCCAATGGATCCTGGCTCTTCCTCCCTGCTCCCAGATTCCCAAATCTCCTCCTCCTCCTCCTCAGTTCCCGGCAAGCCACCCCCTCCCCCCGCCATCACAGATCCCTCTCCCGGCTCCAAAGCGCCCAAAATCGCCTCAATTTGGGGAATCTGGGCGAGGAGAAACCCTCAATCCCTGGGAGGAGGAATCCTCAATCCCTGGGAGGAGGAATCCTCTCGGATCTGCGCTGCGAGAGCACCCAGCTGCCCAGCATGGGTGAGGAGGGGTCCGCGCCCCCTCCCAGCCCCCGATCCCGCCCAGCCCGGCCGGGGATGGCGAAGTTTCCCCGGTGCCCCGGGAAATGAGGGGGGGGCGGCAGGAAAAGAGGGAGAATCCCGCGGGGAGGAAATCCGGGATGCGGCCGGGAAACGGCGCGGGAAGGAACCGGGAACCGGGAGCGGCCCCGGAGCCCGCACGGAACAAAGCGGGGCTCGAGGGGGCGATCCGGGATCCGCACCCCTAAATCCCATCGGGAACAGCCCCGGATTGCCCGGAGCGCCCCAAACCGCCCGGGATGAGCCCCAAAATCCCTGAGGTCTGCATGCCAAAAATCCCAGAGAGCTGCTCCCCAAAATCCCAGAGAGCTGCTCCCCAAAATCCCAGAGAGCTGCTCCCCAAAATTCCTCAGCTCTGCATGCCAAAAATCCCTGAAAGCTGCCCCCCAAAATCCCAGAGAGCTGCTCCCCAAAATCCCTCAGTTCTGCTCCCCAAAATCCCTGAGAACTGCTCCCCAAAATCCCTCAGCTCTGCTTCCCAAATCCCTGAGAGCTGCTCCCCAAAATCCCTGAGAACTGCCCCCCAAAATCCCAGAGAGCTGCTCCCCAAAATCCCTGAAAGCTGTCCCCCAAAATCTCTGAGCATTACCCCCAAATCTAAGCTCTGCTCCCCAAAATCCCTGAACATTGCCCCCAAAATCCCTGAGGTCTGCTCCCCAAAATCCTTGAGCTGTGCTCCCCAAATCTGAGCTTTGCTCCCCAAAACCCTTGAGCATTACACCCAAAATCCCTCAGCTCTGCACCGCCAAAATCCCTGAGAGCTGCCCCAAAAATCCCTGAGCTCTGCTCCCCAAAATCTCTGAGCTCTGCTCCCCAAAATTCCTGAACTCTGCCCCCCCAAATCCGTCTGCTTTGAGCCCCTAAAAACCTCTCGGGCTCTGCCCCCACCAACCCGTCAGGCTGCGCCCCAAATCTGAGCTCTGCGCCCCCACAAATCCCTGAGCTCTGCACTCCCAAATCTCTGAGATCTGCTCCCCAAAATCCGAGCAGTTCTCCCCCCAAGATCTGTGTGCTTTGTGACCCCAATTCTTCCGGCTCTGCTCCCCAATATCCCTCGGCTCTGGCCCCCAAATCCCTCGGCTCTGCTCCCCAAATCTCTCAGCTCTGGTCCCCCAAAACCCCTGGGCTCTGCTCCCCCACATCAGAGCTCTGCTCCAAATCCGAGCTCTGCTCCCCAAAATCCGAGCTCCGCCGCCGCCCAACCCCTCGGGCTCTGCCCCCCAAACCTGAGCCCCGCGCCCCCAAGGCCCAGCCCAGCCCGTCCGCAACCCCTCGGGCTCTGCCTGCAGCCCTCAGCCCCCAAAACCCGCCTGAGCCCCACGAAATCCGCCTGATCCCCCAAAATCCGCCTGATCCCCCAAAATCCCCCCCAACCCCGGTTCTCGCCCCCCCCATCGCCAGCCAGGCCCTGCCCCGCCCCCGCCGGGCCCGGCCCCGCCGCCCCCGCGGGCCTCACCTGGCTCGGGGGTCGCGGGGGGTCTCGGCGGGTTCCCGGCGGTTCCCGGTGGGTTCCGGACGGTTCCCGGTGGCTCCCGGCGGATCCCGGCGGGTCCCGGGCGGTCCCGGGGGTCCCGGGCCGGGCGGGCGGAGCAGACGCGGCCGCCGCCGAGCGCAACCGGCACCACCACAAACAATGCCGCTGATTGGCCGCCGCCGCCGCCGCGCCCGCCCCGCCTCCCGACCCCAGCCGCGACGCCCATTGGTGCGGCGTGCAGACTGGCATGAGATCTCACCAATGGAATCCCTGCGATCCTCTCTTATCCCGCCTGCCAGCTTTCACTGGGTGTCTCAGCAATGATTGACGTCGCGCTGCACCAATGGGAACGCGCCGAGCTTCCCCGCGGGGCGCCTTTAATGGGTCCCTGAGCCTGAACATCCGGGTACTGCCGGCGGCGCGCGGTGGCGGCGCGCGACTTCTCCCCGGCGCGCCGGGAAGTTTTGTCCCCTCCCAGCCGCCGTACCGGCCCCGGGCCCAGCACCGGCCCGGTTCCGCCGCACGTGGCGCCGCTGCGAGGCCGCGGTGGCTCCGGGGAGGAGACCCCGGTTCTGGGGACAGCGGGCAGAGCCCCCTCAATGCCCGGCGGGGCCGCAGCGTGCGGGGCTCAGTGCTCGCGAGGCCTCATGGCCCGTGCCCGTATCCAAGATGGCGGCCTGAGGGCAGCGCCAGGGTCCAAGATGGCGGAGCCGGCCTCACTCCCCTCAGGGGGGCTCCGCACCCTCAAACCCCCCCGGTAAATAAAAATGATCCCGGAGCCAGCGAGGAAAATACCGCAGCAGCTTTTATTTACAGGCCCCTGGGGCTGGGGCTGCTATTGCACAGTGCGAGGGGAGGGGGCGGCCCCGAACCCCCCCCAATGGCCACCGAACCCCCCAATGGCCCCAAATCCCCCGGGGGGCACAAACCCAGAGCCCCCCCCCAGCTGCCCTGGCACCCCCGAACCCCCTCGGGACAGAAATAAGGATGGGGAACCCCCCCAGAGCCGCCCCTGCCCGTCCCACCCGCGCTCTCACTCTGGGGGAGGCTGAATAAATAAATAAAAATATATTAATACTGACATAGAAAACCCGTCGTGAGCCTGGGGGGGCGGGGGTCCTTTTTCCCCACTCTGGAGCATTTGAGGGGGTCCTGGCAGTCCCTTGAACTTCCTGGAGCATTTGAGGGGGGTCCTGGGGGTCCTTTCCCCACCCTGGAGCAGTTGAGGGTGGCCTGGGGGGTCCCTTCTGCCTCTTGGAGCATTTTAGGGGGGTCCTGGGGGTCCTTTGTCCCTCCTGGAGTATTTCACGGGGGTCCTGGGGGTCCCTTCCCCATGCTGGAGTACTTGAGGGGGGCTTGGGGGTCTTTTTCCCCCACCCTAGAGCATTGAAATGGGGGTCCTGAGGGTCCTTCTCCCACCCTGGAGTATTTGAGGGAAGTCTTGGGGTCCCTTGTCCTTCCTGGAGCATTTTAGGGGGGTCCTGGGGGTTCCTTGTCCCTCCTGGAGTATTTGAGGGGGGTCCTGAGGGTCCCATCCCCACTCTGGAGTATTTGAGGGGGGTCCTGGGGGTCCCATCCCCACCTCAAGCCTCCCCCAACCCTCAAGGGGGTCCCTGCCCCACTTTGGGGGTGCCCTGGGGGGGTCGTTCCTATCTCATCCTGGGGGGTTCCCGGCGTTCCCTGTCCTGGTGCCCGGTCCGGGGGGGTTCCCGGTCCCGGGGGTCCCTCAGCACTCGGGGGGCGCCCCGAAGCACCGGCGGCACTCGCTCGCTCGCGCACTCGGGGGCTGCGCCCGCCGCCGCCGCAGCTCGTCCCGGCCCGGGGCCCCGCCCAGCTTGGCCAGCGCCGAACGGTACCGGCGGTCAAAGGCGGCTGGGGGGGGGACGGGGAGGGGTCAGAATGGACCCCCGAGACCCCCGGTGTGCCCCCTGAACATGCCCTGAGCCCCCCAGACCCATCGTGTCCCCCCCAAACACACCCTGAGCCCCCCATGGCCCTCTGAGCCCCCCCAGACCCACCGTGTCCCCCTCCTGAGCCCCTAATGTCACCCAGGTGCCCCTGAGACCCCCAATGTCCCCCCCAAAACACACCCCTTGAGACCCCCAGTGTCCCCTCTGAGCCCCCCCAGACCCACCGTGTCCCCCCTAAACACACCCTGAGCCCCCCATGGCCCTCTGTGCCAACCCCTTTGTCACCCCTAAGCCCCCAATACCCCCCAGGTGACCCCTGAGACCCCCAAGTGTTCCCCCCCAAAACACCCCCTGAGCCCCCCATGTCCCTCTGAGCCCCCCAGACCCACTGTGTGCCCCCTGAGCCCCCAACACCCCCAAGGTGCCCCTGAGACCCCCAGTGCCACCCCACGGTTCCCCCCGGACCCCTGAGCCCCCCCATGCTCCCCAAGTCCTTCTGAGCCCCCCCAGGGTCCCCCTGAGCCCCCCATATCCCCCCCATATCCCCCCGTGCCCCCCGGTACCGATGTCCGTGTGCTCCCGGCCCAGCGCCGCCAGCGTCAGGAAGAGCAGCTCCCGGTAAATGCCCCTGCAGGGGGGACAGGGGGGAAGTTGGGGGGATTTGGGGGGATTTTGGGGGATTTTGGGGTATTTGGGGTGTGTCCGTACCTGTGCAGGGTCTGGGGGGCCCCGGGGGCCGCCAGGGTCTCCAGGATGGGGGAATTTGGGGGAATTTGGGGGATTTTGGGGTATTTGGGGTGTGTCCGTACCTGTGCAGGGTCTGGGGGGCCCCGGGGGCCGCCAGGGTCTCCAGGATGGGGGAATTTGGGGGGATTTTTGAGGATTTGGAGGATTTTTGGGTATCTGGGGTGTGTCCTACCTGTGCAGGGTCTGAGGGGCTCCAGAGGCCGCCAGGGTCTCCAGGATGGGGGAATTTGGGGGATTTTGGGGTATTTGGGGTGTGTCCATACCTGTGCAGGGTCTGGGGGGCCCCGGGGTCCGCCAGGGTCTCCAGGAAGAGCCCGATGGCTTTGTGCACCTCGTTGAGCCCCACGTGGCCCAGCAGGGCCTCCAGGAAGGGCAGCGAGAACGGGCGGGCCGGGGGGCCCCAGGGCTGCAGCCGGGGGGGGATGCTACCTGGGGACCCCAAAATGTCACCCCAGTGACCCCAAATGCCCTGGGATGTCACCTGGGGACCCCAAAGGGTGAGCCCAGAGTGACCCCAAGGTGTCCCCGAGCCCCCTCTTTGCTCTTGGCCGTTCCTCAACTCCTTCCATGCCCTGTGTACCCCATCCCCACACCCCCAATCCCACACCCCCAATCCCACATCCCCACTCCCATATCCCCAAATCCCCCAATCCCCCATCCCAATGCCTGATCCCCCACCCCAATCCCACCCCCCAAATCCCCAATTCCCCACCCCAATCCCATATCCCCATTCCCATTTCTCCATCCCCAATCCCACACCCCAATCCCATATCCCCAACCCCATACCCCCATTCTCATATCCCCATATCTCCAATCCCATATCTCCACACCCAAATCCCCCAAATCCCCAATCCCACACCCCAATCCCATATCCCCAGTCCCAATCCCCCAAATCCCCCAATCCCCAAATCCCCAACCCCAGACCCCAAATCCCCAATCCCAGACCCCAAATCCCCAAATCCCCCAATCTCCCATCCCAATTCCCATTCCCACACCCCAATTCCCCAATCCCATACCCCATTCCCCCACCCCCACCCCATATCCCATTTCCCAATCCCATATCCCCAATCCCCCAATCCCATATCCCCTTTCCGAATCCCATATCCAAATCCCCCAATCCTAAATCTCAACCCCCAAACCCATATCCCCATATCCCAATCCCACACCCCAAATCCCCCAATCCCACACCCCAAATCCCCAATCCCCCAATCCCCAAATCCCCCAAATCCCCAGTCCCAGCCCCTTTCTCACTGTGCAGCCTCCAGATCACGTAGAGCGGGGGGCAGCTCTCGGGGTCGGGGCTCAGCACATCCCACAGGAGCCTCACCCGGACCCGCGACGGCTCGGGGGGCTGCGGGGCGGGGAGGGGGCTCAGGACCACCAGGGACCCCCCCAGAGACCCCCAGAGACCCCCAGAATCCCCCAAACCCACCCGGGGGTCTCAGGGGCTGTGCTGGGAACAGGGTTGGGGGGCTCAGCACCACCAAAACCCCCCAGAACCCAGAATTAGTGGGACCCCCAAATTGTGATGGTGAGGGACTCCCTGCCCAGCACTAGGAATGAAGAGGGACCCCCAAATTGTGGTGCTGAGGGTCCCCAGCCCCCAAAAACCCACCTGGGGGTCTCTGGGGGGGTGTGCTGGGAGCCCAGCATGGCTGTGGGACAGGGGTGGGGGGCTCAACACCACCAAAAATCTCCCCAGACCCCAGAATTGGGGGGACCCTCAAATTGTGATGGTGAGGGACTCCCTGCCCAGCCCTGGGAATGAGAGGGCACCCCCAAACTGTGGTGGTGAAGGACCCCCAAAGCCCCAAACCCACTTGGGGATCTCAGAGGCTGTGCTGGGATCCCAACAAGGCTGAAGGATAGAGTTGGGGGGCTCAGGACAGGGGTGGGGGGCTCAGGACAGGTTGGGGGGCTCAGAACAGGGTTGGGGGGCTCAGAACAGGGTTGGGGGGCTCAGGACAGGGTTGGGGGGCTCAGCACCACCACAAAACTCCCCCAGACCCCTTCCCAGCCCCCCCAGAGGCCCCCAAACCCACCTGAGGGTCTGGGGGCTGTGCTGGAAGCCCAGCAGGGCTGTGGGATAGGGTAGGGGGTGTTCAGGACAGGGTTAGGGGGCTCAGAACAGATTGGGGGGCTCAGGACAGGTTGGGGGGCTCAGAACAGGGTTGGGGGGCTCAGAACAGGGTTGGGGGGGCTCAGAACAGATTGGGGGGCTCAGAACAGGGTTGGGGGGCTCAGGACAGGGTTGGGGGGCTCAGCACAACCACGAAACTCCCCCAGAGCCCCCCAAACTCACCTGTGGGTCGGGGGGTGCGTGCTGCGAGCCCAGCAGCAGCAGGGGCAGCTGGCTGGGCAGCGCCAGGCGCTGGAAGAACCACAGAAGGTTCCAGAAGATGATGGGGTGCTTGTCCACCAGCTCGGGGCGCGCCAGCAGCTCCGCGCCCTCGTTCTCCACCAGGCTCTCGAGCTCCTTGCGCAGCACCAGCGGGCACAGGTAGGCGAAGGCCACGCGCTCCCGGCGCCAGGGGGGCTGCACGGGGGGGACACCGAGTTAGGGGAGGGGGACACGATGGGGACCCCCAAACTGGGGGGGATGGACACCCCCTGCCCTGCCCTGGAGTGCTCTGGGACCTGGGAATTGGGGGGGACACGACTGGGACCCCTGAATTAGGGGAGGGGAACAAGCCCTTCCCAGCCCTGGTACACACCAAGAACTGGGAATGGGGGGGGGCATGTTTGGGACCCCCAAATTGGGGGGGATGGACACCCCCTGCCCTGCCTTGCAATGCTCTGGGACCTGGGAATTGGGGGGGACACGATGGGGACACCCGGATTTGGGGGGATTGACACCCCCTGACCAGCCCTGGTACACACCAAGAACTGGGAATGGGCTGCAAAGGGGGGGACACACGATGGGGACCCCGACTTAGAGGGGATGGACACCCCCTGCCCAGCCCTGGAGTGCACCAGGACCTGGGAATGGGCTGCAGGGGGAGGGGGACATGATTGGGACCCCCAAATTGGGGAGGATGGACACCCCCTGCCCTGCCGGGCAATGCTCTGGGACCTGGGAATTGGGGGAGACACGACTGGGACCCCTGAATTAGGGGAGGGGAACAAGCCCTGCCCAGCCCTGGAACACACAGGGAACTGGGAATGGGGGGGGGCATGTTTGGGATCCCCAAATTAGGGGGGAGGGACACCCCCTGCCCTGGGATGGACCAAGACCTGGGAATGAAGGGGACCCCCAAATTAGAGTTGGGACACATCCCCTGCCCTGGAATGGGGGGGACAACATGATTGAGACCCCCAAATTAGGGGGGAGGGACATGATTGAGACCCCCAAATTAGAGCAGGGGGACACCCCCTGCCCTGCCCTGGAACACACCAGGACCTGGGAATTGGGCGAGAAACATTTGGGACCCCCTGCCCAGCCCAGAACCACCAAAGCACCAACAGGGACCCCAAATCCCAGGTGGGACTGTCCCAACCTCCATTTCAGAGATGAAGGAAGGACCCCCCCCCCCAATCCCACCCCCCATTACCGGGGTCTCGGCGCAGCCGTTGCACAGCCCGGGGGTCCCGGGGGTCTCGGGGGTCCCGTCCAGCTCCAGGCAGCGCCGGCGGTCGCTCAGCACCGGCCCCTGAGGGGAGGGGGGCACCGGGGGGGGGCTGCGGGACAGATGGGGGGGTCACAGGAATGGGGGGGGCACTGAGGGACCCCCAAAGGGTGGAGGGATGGATGGATGGATGGATGGATGATGGATGGATGGATGATGGATGATGGATGGATGGATGATGGATGGATGATGGATGGATGATGGATGATGGATGGATGGATGGATGGATGGATGGATGGATGGATGGAGGGATGGATGGATGGATGGATGGATGGATGGATGGATGGATGGATGATGGATGGATGATGGATGATGGATGGATGGATGATGGAATGGATGGATGAGATGGATGGATGGATGAATGGATGATGGATGATGGATGGATGGACGGATGGACGGATGGATGGATGATGGATGGATGGATGATGGATGGATGATGGATGGATGAATGGATGATGGATGGATGATGGATGATGGATGATGGATGGATGGATGATGGATGATGGATGGATGGATGATGGATGGATGGATGATGGATGATGGATGGATGATGGATGGATGGGGTGTCCCTGGGTGTCCCTGGGTGTCACCTGGGCGCCCGGCGGAGGTCGCGGATCTCGATGCTCAGGAAGGGCACGAAGGAGCGGCAGCAGAAGGGGCACGAGGTGTTGAGGTTGGAGTCGTCCGAGGTCCAGCCGGCCATGAGCTCCTCATCGAACACGAGCGCGGCGCAGCCCGGGCAGCGCGAGCAGCTCGACAGCAGCACCTGGGGCAGCTCAGGCTGAGCCCGAGCACAGATCTGCCCCCCAAAATCCCAGATCTGCCCCCCAAAATCCCAGATCTGCCCCCAAAATCCCAGATCTGCCCCCAAAATCCCAGATCTGCACCCCAAACCCAGATCTGCCCCCAAAATCCCAGATCTGCACCCCAAACCCAGATCTGCCCCCAAAATCCCAGATCTGCCCCCAAAATCCCAGATCTGCCCCCCAAAATCCCAGATCTGCCCCCAGAATCCCCGATCTGCACCCCAAACCCAGATCTGCCCCCAAAATCACAGATCTGCACCCTAAAATCCCAGATCTGCCCCCAAAAGCACAGATCTTCCCCCCAAAATCCCAGATCTGCCCCCCAAACCCAGATCTGCACCCCAAACCCAGATCTGCCCCCAAAATCCCAGATCTGCACCCCAAACCCAGATCTGCACCCCAAACCCAGATCTGCCCCCCAAACCCCCTGTGTCCCCCAGGCCCAGCTCTGCCCCACAAACCCTGTGCCCCAAATCTCAGCTTTGCTCCTCAAATCTCAGCTCTGCCCCCAAACCCAAGCTGTGCCCCCCAAATCTCATCTCTGCCCCCCAAATCTCAGCTCTGCCGCCCAAATCTCAGCTCCCCCAAACCCCAACTCTGCCCCCCAACCCCAGCTCCGCCCCCCCCCCCAATTTCCCACCTCCAGGCCGGGGGGCTCCGTGCCCGCCCCCCCATCCGTGCAGGGCTCCCCGGGGGCTTTGGGGGCGCCCCCGCTGCCCCCCGAGGCATCGGACAGGTCCAGCTCGCTGCCCAGCGACACCGAGCTCTGCCATGGGGGGACAGGGGACACACGGGGGTCAGCGGGGCGGCCGGACAGACCGACGGACGGGTGGACAGATGGACAGACGGACGGACGGACAGACGGACAGACACGGTACCTCGGAGGCCGTGGACTCGGGCCGCTCCCGGGGCCGCAGCAGGGTCCCGCCGGGGCTGCGCCGTGATTGGGGGGGTGGGGGGGGGTCCCCGTCCCGCTGCTCCGACCCCCGACGACCCCCGGGATGCCGGGGGGGCTCCGCGGGCCGCGGGGGGCGCTTCCCGGGGGACAGCAGCTGCTGCAGCTTGGCCGCCAGGCCCCGGCGCGGGGTCACCCCCCCGGGACCACCGGGACCCCCCCCGGGACCCCCCCCGGGCCCCTCGTCGCCGCCGCTGTCGTCGGTGGCGATGTCCGAGAGGCTCCCGTCGGCCGAACCGGGGGGGCGGCGGGCGGGGGGCGGGGTGGGGGTCACCGGGAGCAGGGGGGGCTCCCCCGGCCCCTCCCGGGCCGCGCCCCCCTCGCTGCGGGCGGGGAAACTGAGGCTGCCGCTCTTGACGAGCCGCGGGGCCGGCACCGGGTCCCGGAGGCTCCGGCCGGCCCAGGTGGTCTGGCGGTGCAGGGGGGGGCGCGGGGCGGCGGCGGCGCGGTCACCTGGGGGGGGGGGACGGGACAGAGGGGTCAGGGACAGCGGCCCCCAGCCCTGGGGGGGACAGGACAGGACAGAGGGGTCAGGGACTGGACCCCCATCCATGGGGGGGGCTCAGTGACCTGGGGGGGGACAGGACAGAGGGGTCAGGGACTGAACCCCCATCCATGGGGGGGCACAGTGACCTGGGGGGGGGGGACGGGACAGAGGGGTCAGGGACTGAACCCCCATCCATGGGGGGGCACAGTGACCTGGGGGGGGCAGGACAGAGGGGTCAGGGACTGGACCCCCAGCCCTGGGGGGGCACAGTGACCTGGGGGGGGCAGGACAGGACAGAGGGGTCAGGGACAGTGGCCCCCAGGCCTGGGAGGGCACAGTGACCTGGAGGGGACAAGGGGGTGTCAATGGGGCCAATAACACCCCCCCAACACAGGGGGGTGGCAGGAGGGGACAGGGGACAATCACCGGGGTCTCCCCCATGCCCTGGAGATGCTCAGAGGGGCTCGATCAGGGGGTGTGAGTGGGTGGGCTGGGGGGGCTCAGTCACATGAGGGGGACAAGGGGGTGTCAATGAGACCCCCCCTGACCCCCATAACTGCCCCCCCACCCCAGGGAGGTGGCAGGAGGGGACAGAGGGGACAGAGGAGAACCACAGGAGTCTCTCCCAGGCTCTGGAGATACTCAGAGCGGCTCTATCACCTGCAGGGGTACCAGGGGGTCTGAGTTGGGTGCCACCCCCTCCCGGTGCCCCCTGTGCCCCCCGTGTCCTCACCAGAGGGGTCTCAGTCACCTGTGGGGTACCAAGGTGTCTGAGTTGGGTGCCAACCCCTCCCCGTGCCCCCCATGCCCTCACCAGGGGGGTCCCATTCACTTGGGGGTACCAGGGGGTCTGAATTGGGTGCCCACCATACCCTCACCAGGGGGGTCTCAGCCACTTGGGGGGTACCAAGGGGTGTGAATGTGGTGCCCACCCCCCCCCGTGCCCTCACCGGGGGGGTCTCAGTCACTTGGGGGGTACCAGGGGCTGTGAGTTGGGTGCCCACCCCCCCGTGCCCTCACCGGGGGGGTCCCATTCACTTGGGGGGTACCAGGGGGTGTGAATGTGGTGCCCACCCCTCCCCGTGCCCTCACCGGGGGGGTCTCATTCACTTGGGGGGTACCAGGGGGTGTGAGTTGGGTGCCCACCCTCCCCGTGCCCTCACCGGGCGGGTCCCATTCACTTGGGGGGTACCAGGGGCTGTGAGTTGGGTGCCCACCCCCCCCGTGCCCTCACCGGGGGGGTCTCCGGCCGCTCGCTGCCGCTGCCGCTGCCTCAGGGGCTGCCGGAACTGCGCCGCCCCCAGCACCACGTTCCTGAGCTTGGCCCAGCGCAGCCGCCCCCCCTGCGTCCCCGCCGGCCATTTGCTCTCCAGCACCGCCTGCCGGGGGGTACAGGGGGGGTCAGGGGACCCTCAGGACCCCCACCCACCCCAGGGTGTCCCCTCGGTGTCACCTTGTTGTAGTAGCCGTAGGTGACGGTGTTGGGCACGATGCCGGCGCGCTTCATCTCCAGCAGGACGCGCACGGACAGCACGGGCTCGCCGTACTGCCCGCACAGCTGCATCAGGATGCGGTAGCACACCTGGGGGGCACCTCAGCATCAGCCTGGGGGGCACCTGGGCACCGTGCCAGCCTCAGAGTGCCACAGGGGGGGAAAGAGCCTCCCCTCCTGTCCCTGTCCCTGACCCCGCCATGCAGGAGCTGTGCCACAAGGACCTCCTGTAGCACACCTGGGGGGCACCCCAGCATCAGCCTGGGGGGCACCTGGGCACCGTGCCAGCCTCAGAGTGCCACAGGGGGGGAAAGAGCCCCCCCTCCTGTCCCTGTCCCCTGTGAGCAGGGTCTGACACTGCTGGCTGTCCCCTCCTGGCCGGAGCTGTGCAGAGCCACAGGGACCCCCTGTAGCACACCTGGGGGGCACCCCAGCATCAGCCTGGGGGGCACCTGGGCACCCCTCCAGCCTCAGGATGCCACAGGCAGCCAGAGAACATGGTTCTGTGCCCAGCAGCACAGAGGCCGAGCTGTGCCAATCCCCAGCTGGGCACCCAGACCAATGCCCAGGCTTTCCTCACACACTTCCAGGGGTGGCCACTCCAAACTTCCCTGAGCCTTTCCAAGACCTGAGCACCTTTTTCAGGATGCATTTTCCCAAATATCCGCCCTGAGGCTCCCCTGAGCCAGCCTGAGGCCATTCCCTCCCCTCCTCTGTCCCCTCCTGGCAGGAGCTGTGCAGAGCCACAAGGTCCCCCCAGAGCCTCCTTTTCTCCTTTCCCAGCTCCCTCAGGGATTCTCCTTTCCCTCCCCCTGCTGCTCCAGCCCCTCCACATCCCTCCTGGCCTGAGAACTGGACACAGCCCTGGACACTGGACACAGCACTGGACACTAGACAGAACACTGGACACTGGACCCAGCACTGACCACAGCACTGGACCCAGCCCTGGACACTGGACCTGGCCCTGCACACTGGATCCAGCACTGGACACTAAACAGAACACTGGACACTGGACCCAGCCCTGGACACTGGACCCAGCACTGGACCCAGGCCTGGACACTGGACCCAGCACTGGACCCAGGCCTGGACACTGACCACAGCACTGGACACTGGACCCAGCACTGCACACTGGATCCAGCACTGGACACTAGACAGAACACTGGACACTGGACCCAGCACTGACCACAGCATTGGACACTGACCACAGCACTGACCACACCACTGGACACTGACCACAGCATTGGACACTGGCCACAGATTCCCATTTCCCTCATCCTCCAGCCTCTCCACGTCCCTCCTGTCCTGAGAACTGGACACAGCACTGGACACTGGACCTGGCCCTGCACACTGGATCCAGCACTGGACACTAGACAGAACACTGGACACTGGACCCAGCCCTGGACACTGGACCCAGCACTGGACCCAGGCCTGGACACTGACCACAGCACTGGACACTGGACCCAGCACTGGACACTGGCCACCATTTCCCATTTTCCTCATCCTCCAGCCCCCTCCAAGTCCCTCCTGGCCTGAGAACTGGACCCAGCCCTGCACACTGGACCCAGCACTGCACACTGGATCCAGCACTGGCCACTGGCCACAGCACTGACCACAGCCCTGGACACTGGCCACAGCACTGGACACTGGACCCAGCACTGACCACAGCCCTGGACACTGGACCCAGCCCTGGACACTGGACCTGGCCCTGCACACTGGATCCAGCACTGGACACTAAACAGAACACTGGACACTGGACCCAGCCCTGGACACTGGCCACAGCCCTGGACCCAGCCCTGGACACTGGACCCAGCACTGACCACAGCCCTGGACACTGGCCACAGTTTCCCGTTCCCCTCAGCCCCCACAGTCCCACCCACCCCATCTCCGGTTCCCCAGAAGGTTCTGGAACAGACCCCGACCCACCTCGTCGGGCAGCACCACCTTGTGCTGCTCCATCTTGCGCAGCACGTCGTACGCCAGCTGCAGCGCCCGCAGCTTGGCGGGGGCAGCGCGCACCTGCGTGGGCAGGTACAGGAACCAGAGCCCGTAGCAGTGCCCCAGCAGGCACCGTGCCCACAGCTCGGGCACCGCCGACGACTTCTGTGCCACGCGCTGGGCCACCTTCATCTCCTGGGGACACCAGGGGACAGTCAGGGAACGGGGCTGAGCCGCTCAGTGCTGTGCCCGGGTGGGCACCTGGACAGGTGGCACAGCCCAGTGGGGTCAATCTGGGCACCTGGACAGGTGGCACAGCCCAATGGGGTCAATCTGGGCACCTGCACAGGTGGCACAGCCCAATGGGGTCAATGTGTGCCATCTGGGCACCTGCACAGGTGGCACAGCCCAGTGGGGTCAATGTGCCCGGGTGGGCACCCGGACAGGTGGCACAGCCCAGTGGGGTCAATCTGGGCACCCGGAGAGGTGGCACAGCCCAATGGGGTCAGTGTGCACGGGTGGGCACCTGCACAGGTGGCACAGCCCAATGGGGTCAATCTGGGCACCTGCACAGGTGGCACAGCCCAGTGGGGTCAATCTGGGCACCCGGAGAGGTGGCACAGCCCAATGGGATCAGTGTGCCATCTGGGCACCTGGACAGCTGGCACAGCCCAATGGGGTCAATGTGTGCCATCTGGGCACCCGGACAGGTGGCACAGCCCAGTGGGGTCAATCTGGGCACCTGGACAGGTGGCACAGCCCAATGGGGTCAGTGTGCCATCTGGGCACTTGGACAGGTGGCACACCTCAGGGTCACCTCTGTCAGGGTTGTGCCATCTGGGCAATTCTCCAGGTGGCACAAATCACAGGACACTTAGCAGGTGCTGTCCCACGTGCCCAGGTGTCCCAGCAGCTGTGCCCAGATGTTGTCCCACCCATCCAGGTGTCCCAGCCGTGCCCAGGTGCTGTTCCCTCGTGCCCAGGTGTCCCAGCCGTGCCCAGGTGCTGTTCCCTCATGCCCAGGTGTCCCAGCCGTGCCCAGGTGCTGTTCCCTCGTGCCCAGGTGTCCCAGGTGTGCCCCTCACCTGCTTGGTGCGCCGCGGGGCGGGGCTGCTCGGGGCGCTGCTCCTGGCCTGGCACAGCTGAGCCACCAGAGGGTCCCGGGGGGGCTCCAGCAGCTCCGGGCGCAGCGTGGGGAACCCGTCATACCTGGGGGGGGGGGCACAGGTGAGGGGAACCCGTCATACCTGGGGGGCACAGGTGAGGGGAACCCATCATACCTGGGGATGGGGGCACAGGTGAGGGGAACCTGTCATAGCTGGGGGGGGCACAGGTGAGGGGAACCCGTCATACCTGGGGGGGGCACAGGTGAGGGGAACCTGTCATACCTGGGGGGGGGCACAGGTGAGGGGAACCTGTCATACCTGGGGGGGGCACAGGTGAGGGGAACCCGTCATACCTGGGGGGAGGGGCACAGGTGAGGGGAACCCTTCATACCTGGGGGGGCACAGGTGAGGGGAACCCGTCATACCTGGGGGGGGCACAGGTGAGGGAACCCGTCATACCTGGGGGGGGCACAGGTGAGGGAACCCTTCATACCTGAGGGGGGGCACAGGTGAGGGAACCCGTCATACCTGGGGGGGGGGGGCACAGGTGAGGGGAACCCGTCATACCTGGGGGGGGGGGCACAGGTGAGGGGAACCCGTCATACCTGGGGGGGGGGCACAGGTGAGGGGAACCTGTCATACCTGGGGATGGGGGCACAGGTGAGGGGAACCCGTCATACCTGGGGGGCACAGGTGAGGGAACCCGTCATACCTGGGGGGGGCACAGGTGAGGGGAACCCGTCATACCTGGGGGGCTGTGGGGGCACAGGTGAGGGGAACCCTTCATACCTGGGGGGGGTACAGGTGAGGGAACCCTTCATACCTGGGGATGGGGGCACAGGTGAGGGGAACCCTTCATACCTGGGGGGGGGGCACAGGTGAGGGGAACCTGTCATACCCGGGGATGGGGGGCACAGGTGAGGGGGTTTGGGGACGGGGACAGGGGAGGGCCCCGGGGGTCTCACCTGTAGCGGGCGGGGGGCTCAGCCCCGTCGGGCCCCGCCGGCTGCTCCGGGGGGGTGATGAACACCGTGTGCTCCCCACCCCGGGGGTCGTCCAGCTCCATCAGGGGCGTGTCCTCGGGCTTCTCCAGGTCCACCTGCACCTGGGGAGGGGGCGGGGTCAGCAGGGGGATGGTGGGGACACAGGGACACACGGAGGGGACAAAGGGACACATGGAGGGGACACAGGGACACACCTTGTGGACACAGGTGTGAGGAATTCGAGACAGGGAGAGAGGGACACAAAAGGGACACAGGGACACACCTTGTGGGCACAGGTGAGGAACTCGAGGTGGGGAGTGAAGGACACACGAGGGACACGTGCAGGGGACACAGGGACACACCTTGGGGACACAGGGACACACGGAGGGGACACAGGGACACATGGAGGGGACACAGGGACACACCTTGGGGACACAGGGACACATGGAGGGGACACAGGGACACACCTTGGGGACACAGGGACACATGGAGGGGACACAGGGACACACCTTGTCGACGCAGGTGTCGAAGAACTCGAAGCAGGGAGTGAAGGACCACACAAAGGACACACAGGGACACACGAGGGACATGCAAAGGGGACACAGAGGGGAGCCAGGGACACACCTTGTCGACGCAGGTGACGAAGAACTCGAGGCAGGGACTGAGTGACACACAAGGGATGTGCAGAGGGGACACAGGGACACACGGAGGTGACACAGAGGGGACCCAGGCACACACCTTGTCGACGCAGGTGTCGAAGAACTCGAGGCAGGGCTCGCGGTCGCTGGCGAAGGAGCAGTCCTCGATGAACTGCGTGAAGAGCTGCGTGCGCAGCAGCTGCCCGTAGAAACGCTGGTAGGCCCGATCCCGGGAGCGCAGGAACCCTGGGACACAGAGGGGACATTGGGGACACTGGGGACATTGGGGTGGGATCAATGGGATCGCTGGTATGCCCAATCCTGGGAGCGCAGGAACCCTGGGACATAAAGGGGACACAAAGGGGACATTGGGGTGGGGTGGGATCAATGGGATGGAATGGGATGGGATGGGATGGGATGGGATCAGTGGGATGGGATGGGATGCACAGGATGAGATGGGGTGCACAAGATGGGATGGGATTCACACAACGGGATCAATGAGATGGGATAGGATTGGATGCACAGGATGGGATACACAGGATTGGATGGGACAAAGACAAGCTGGATCCAGCCAGACAGGACAGCACAGAACTCATGTTCTCACACCCCCTGTCCCCCCCAGCTCCCCATTTTCCCCCCTCACCCTGCAGGGCGAACAGGCTGCCGGCGTTGCGGCTGGCTGGGGTGGGCACAATGGGGCACAGGATGGGATGAGATGGGATGGGATCAGTGGGATGGGATGGGATGCACAGGATGGAGTGGGACAAAGACAAGCTGGATCCAGCCAGATAGAACAGCACAGAACTCATGTTCTCACACCCCCATGTCCCCCCCAGCTCCCCATTTTCCCCCCTCACCCTGCAGGGCGAACAGGCTGCCGGCGTCACGGCCGGCCGGGGCGGGCGCGGGCGCGATGGGCCGCAGGAAGGAGCGGTACCCGCGCAGGGCACAGGCCATGAAGCGCAGGAACGCCGCCCGCGCCTCCAGCTCCAGCTGCGCCCGCCGCGCCCCCGCAGCCTCCGCATCGCTCAGAACCAGCTCCGGGGGCTCCTCCTCGCCCGGCGCGCTCAGCACTGCGGGGACACGACGGGACAGGGTCAGCAATGGGGACACAGAGGGGACAGGGTCAGCAATGGGGACACAGAGGGGACAGGGTCAGCAATGGGGACAGGGATGGGACAGGGTCAGCAATGGGGACACAGAGGGGACAGGGTCAGCAATGGGGACACAACGGGACAGGGTCAGCAACGGGGACACAGAGGGGACAGGGTCAGCAATGGGAACACAGAGGGGACAGGGTCAGCAATGGGGACACGACGGGACAGGGTCAGCAATGGGGACACAGAGGGGACAGGGTCAGCAATGGGGACACAGAGGGGACAGGGTCAGCAATGGGGACACAGAGGGGACAGGGTCAGCAATGGGGACACAACAGGACAGGGTCAGCAACGGGGACACAGAGGGGACAGGGTCAGCAATGGGGACACGACGGGACAGGGTCAGCAATGGGGACACAGAGGGGACAGGGTCAGCAATGGGGACACAGAGGGGACAGGGTCAGCAATGGGGACACAGAGGGGACAGGGTCAGCAATGGGGACACTGGGGACATGGATGGGACAGGGTTGGTACTGGGGACATCGGGCTGGATGGGACAGGGTCAGCAATGGGGACACAGAGGGGACAGGGTCAGCAATGGGGACACAGAGGGGACAGGGTCAGCAATGGGGACATAAAAGGGAAAGGGTTGGTACTGGGGATGGGGATGGGACAGGGTCAATACTTGGGACAGGGATGGGACAGGGTCAGCAATGGGGACAGGGATGGGACAGGGTTGGGACTGGGGACATGGATGGGACAGTGTTGGCACCGCAGACATGGATGGGACAGAGTCAGTATCAGGGACATGGATGGGACAGTGTTGGCACCGGGGATACAGATGGGACAGAATCAGCACCAGGGATGCCCAACCAGACTGGACAGCGTCAGCACCGGGGACATGGATGGGACAGGGTTGGCACCAGGGACACCGGGCTGGACAAGTTCCACAGCCACAGAGCCCCAAGGGTGGGGTCAGTTGGGAAGCAACAGCCAGGGAATGAGGGAGTGAAGCCACAGCTCTGATCCTGCTTGGGAAATGCTCCCAGGCATTCTCCTGGGGGGAATCCAGGGGAGATCCAGGGGGGGATTCAGGGTGGTCTTTGACCCCAGTGGGTCCCTCCCAGTTTGGGCCATTCCATGATAACAGCAGAGCTGGGGGATGACCCCCAGACTGCCCAGGACCCCCAGGCCCCCCACTCACGCTCATCCAGCTGCTGGGACAGGCTGTGCAGCGAGGCCAGCAGCACCTTGCAGGGCTTGCGGGGCAGCGCGCGGGGCGACAGCAGCTTCCTCTCCTCGCTCCTGGGGACACAGGCACGAGGGCAGGACGGGACCCCCGGGACCCCCGAGACCCCCTACCCACCCCAGCCCTGGGGACACTCACTGGAAAATGGTGTTGGTGTCCAGGTCGACGAAGATGACGTCGCGGGGGGGCTCGTAGAGGTCGAAGTAGCTGGAGTGGATGCCTACAATGAAGGGCACGGGGGCACACAGCACGTCAGCCAGCGCCAGCGGGCACAGCGGGATGTAGGGGCACTGCCAGCGCAGGGGGAAGATCATCTGGGGACAGGACAGGGTGGTCAGCGCCGCGGGGCCCCCGGCAGGCGGGATGGGGGGCCCGGCGCCGCGGGGTGGGGGCTCCAGAAGCACCCATGGCAGCGGGATGCCCAGTCCTGTGGGATCGGGGTGCCCAGCAGCACAAAGTGGGGATCCCCAGCACCACGGCAGGGAGATCTCCACGGCAGGGCCTCAGCACTATGGGATCAGTGCTCCCAACACCTCAGGACAGCAATCCCAGCGCTGAGGGACAGCAATTCCCAGTGCCACAGGTGCCCAGTGCTGTGGGATCAGCGTACCCAACACCACAGTACAGGGATTCCCAGTGCCACAGGTCCCCAGTGCTGAGGGGTGGCAGTCCCCAGTGCCACAGGTCCCCAGCACTATGGGATCAGCGTTCCCAATACCACAGGACAGGGATCTCCAGTGCTGAGGGACAGCAATCCCCAGTGCCACAGGGTCCCCAGTGCTGAGGGATGCCAGTCCCCAGTGCCACAGATCCCCAGTGCTGAGGGACAGCAATCCCCAGCACAGCAGGTCCCCAGCACCGTGGGATCAGCGTTCCCAACACCACAGTACAGGGATTCCCAGTGCCACAGGTCCCCAGTGCTGAGGGATGCCAGTCCCCAGTGCCACAGGTCCCCAGCACTGTGGGATCAGCGTGACAATCCCCAGTGCCACAGGGTCCCCAGTGCTGAGGGACAGCAATCCCCAGTGCCACAGGTCCCCAGTGCTGAGGGATGCCAGTCCCCAGTGCCACAGGTCCCCAGCACTGTGGCACCAGGATCCCCAGCACAGCAGGTCCCCAGCACTATGGGATCAGCGTTCCCAACACCACAGGACAGGGATCTCCAGTGCTGAGGGACAGCAATCCCCAGTGCCACAGGTCCCCAGCACTGAGTGGTGACAATCCCCGGTGCCACAGATCCCTAGTGCTGAGGGATGCCAATCCCCAGTGCCACAGATCCCCAGCACTGTGGCACCAGGATCCCCAGCACAGCAGGTCCCCAGCACTGTGGGATCAGCGTTCCCAACACCACAGTACAGGGATTCCCAGTGCCACAGGTCCCCAGTGCTGAGGGACAGCAATCCCCAGTGCCACAGGTGCCCAGTGCTGAGGGATGCCAGTCCCCAGTGCCACAGGTCCCCAGCACTGTGGCACCAGGATCCCCAGCACAGCAGGTCCCCAGCCCCACGGTGGCACGTCCCCAGCGTCCCTCGGTGTCCCCTGCGGTCACTCACCGCCACCAGGGCTTCCCCCACGCTGGTCAGGACGTCGGGGCGCAGCGAGTGGATGAGCAGCTTCTGCTCGGTGAGGACGGCCACCAGCAGCGCCACGGCGTTGTCAGGGCCCAGGTTCTGCAGCAGCGTCAGGAAACTGGCCCCGCTGAGGGTGGGGACATCACCTGGTCACCCACGGCCCCCTCCCCACCTGTGCACCCCAAACCTGTCACCCACGGCCCCCTCCCCACCTGTGCACCCCAAACCTGTCACCCACGGCCCCCTCCCCACCTGTGCACCCCAAACCTGTCACCCACGGCCCCCTCCCCACCTGTGCACCCCAAACTGTCACCCACGGCCCCCTCCCCACCTGTGCCCCCCACAGCAGCCCCCAGCCCTACCTGAGGGGCAGCGGGGAGGACACGGGCCGGCACAGCAGCAGGCTGTCATAGGGGGACATCTGCAGGGACACACGGACAGGGTGGTGGGGGACACAGGGACACACTGGGATGGGATGGGGTGGGGTAGGATGGGATGGGATCAATGGGATGGGATCAATGAGATGGGATGGGATCAATGGGATGGGATGGGACGGGATGGGATGGGATCAATGGGATCAATAGGATGGGATCAATGGGATCGATGAGATAGGATGGGATCAATGGGATGGGATGGGATGGGATGGGATCAATGGGATGGGATGGGATGGGATGGGATGGGATGGGATGGGATGGGATGGGATGGGATGGGATCAGTGGGATGGGATGGGATCAGTGGGATGGGGTGGGGTGGGATGAGATTAATGGGATGGGATCAATGGGATCAATGAGACGGGATGGAATGGGATGGGATCAATGGGATCAATGGGATGGGATCAATGGGATCAATGGGATGGGATGGGATGGGATCAATGAGATGGGATGGGATGGGATGGGATGGGATGGGATGGGATCAATGGGATGGGATGGGATGGGATGGGATGGGATGGGATCAATGGGATGGGATGGGAACAATGGGATGGGATGGGATGGGATGGGATGGGATGGGATCAGTGGGATGGGATGGGATGCTCTGAGCTGGGATGGGGATGGGATGGGAACAATGGGACGGGATGGAATGGGACGGGATGGGATGGGGATGGGATGGGATGGGATGGGGATGGGACAGGATGGGATGGGGATGGGATGGGATGGGATGGGATGGGATGGGATGGGATGGGATGGGATGGGATGGGATGGGATGGGATGGGATGGGAACAATGGGACAGGATGGGATCGGGATGGGATGGGATGGGATGGGAACAATGGGACGGGACGGGATGGGATGGGGATGGGATGGGATGCTCTGAGCTGGGATGGGATGGGGATGGGACGCTCACCCCGCCCAGGTGACTCACCTGCACCAGGATGCGCGGGCGCTGCGGGGACGGGAAGGGCACGTTGTGCATGAAGTGCGAGATGTGCCTGCGGGCGGAGCGGCCCCGTCAGCGCGGGGGTGGCCGCGGGCCCCCGTCCCCCCCGGAGCCCCCCCCGGACCCCGCTCACGTCTCCAGGGGCAGCACGTGGGGGCCCGAGATGGAGTAGCGGTAGATGAACATGAGGAACTTGCGGAAGACGTCGAAGAAGGGCCAGTGGGACAGCACGCAGATGCTCTTGCGCGTGTGCAGCGAGCGCCCCGGCACCGGCCGCCGGTCCACCACGCTGAGCAGCCCCAGGCGCAGCGCCTGCGCCTCCGACAGCCGCTCCCGGGGAAACGCCTCGTGGAACTGGATGGCGGCGCCGTACACCTGCGGGCACCCGGGCTGTCAGGGCACTGGGATCCCGGGCCCACAGAGCTGGGCACCCCTGGCACCAGGATCCAGGTCCCACAAGGGATGGGAACCCCTGGCACTGGGATCCTGGCCATGAGAATGGAACCCATGCACCAGGATCTGGGGCACAGAGCTGGGCACCTGGCACCAGGATCCCTGTGCCACAAGGGATGGGAACCTGGCACGAGGATCCTGATGTCACAGTGCAGGAATCCCGGGTAAGGGATCCCTGTGCCACGAGGGATGGGAACCCCTTGGCACAGGGATCCTGGTCCCATAAGGGATGGGAACCCCTGGCATTGAGGATCCTGATCCCACAGTGCCAGGAATCCCGGGCACAGGGATCCCTGTGCCACGAGGGATGGGAACCCCTGGCACTGGGATCCCTGGCCCACAGAGCTGGGCACACCTGGCACTGAGGATCCTGGTCTTACAGCCCTGGGAACCCTGGCACTGGGATCCAGACCCACGAGGATGGACCCCTAACACTGAGGATCTGCCTATAGCCTGGAAGCCTGGCACCAGGATGCCAGTCCCACAAGGGATGGGAACCCCTGGCACAGGGATCCCTGTCCCACAGCCCTGGGAACCCCTGGCACCAGGATGCCAGTCCCACAAGGGATGGGAACCCCTGGTCCCAGGATCCTGGTCCCACAGCCCTGGCAACCCCTGGCACAGCAATCCCGGTCCCACAAGGCTGTAGGGCACCCAGGCACCCACCCCCTCCCATGGCACCGGGGACCCCCATGCCACCCCCCAGCCCCCTGTCCTGCCGTGCCTTGTCCCCCGAGGCGCCGGTGAGGACGAAGGTGGAGAAGACGGGCAGGGGGTACTTGGTGCCCACGGGCCAGCTCTCGATGGTGGCGCCCATGGGCAGGCAGAACACGGGCACCGACTCGGGCAGAGGGAAGGACTCGCTGTCCTGCTCGGGGTAGCGGCTCAGCAGCCCTGCACGGACACACGGACAGCCGGACACATGGACACTGGACAGCGCGATCAGCCCCCCGGGTCATCTCACCCACCCACCCCAGTGAGGAGGGGGCAGCCAGGGGAGTGCCCACAGCTCCCCAAAACCACCCCCAAAAGGAAACACAACTGCCCCCAATGCCATAAGCCCTGTCACTCAGTAGACCATTGTACCGTAAGGAACACCACACTTCCGTAAGACCCACGTCACCAGTAAGGAACCATTGTCACCCAGTAAGGTCCCACACTTCCCAGTAAGGGACCCCAGTGTCACCCCAGTAAGGGACCCCAGTGTCACCCCAGTAAGGGATACCACACTTCCATAAGGACCACTGTCACCAGTAAGGACCCCATTGTCACCCCATAAGGGAACCACACTCATTAGACCCAGTGTCACCAGTAGATACCACACTTCCCAGTTACAGACCCTTTGTCACCCCAGTAAGGGACCCCACTTCCCAGTTACAGACCCTTTGTCACCCCAGTAAGGGACCCCATTGTCCCCTCTCCCAGTAAGTGACCCCAGTCCCCAAAGCCTGGCAAGGCCCCCCAGGGGTGCTGGGGCAGCTGAAGACCCCACCTTGTGCTCCCCAAACCCCCCTGAGGAGACCCAGGGGCTCCCCCAAATCAGCCCCACGCTGGCTGGAGGTGGTTAATCAACAGAGAAAATATTTTTAAAAATAATAACAACAACAACCAACTCTGGCTGCCCCTGTGAGCCCCCAGAACCCCCGTGCCAGGTGCCCACCTGCCTCGTAGACCAGCGTGTTGTCCTTGGCCACGGCGATCTTGTAGCACAGGAACAGCGCGGGGCCCCACTGCAATGGAGGACCGGGATTTTGGGGCTCAGCACGGGCAGGGCGGCACCACGGGGACGAGAGGCGCCCCCCAAACACACCATGCTGGTGTTGAGGTTCTTGTCCACGCGGCAGAAGGTGTGCGGCGTGCTCTCGCCCTTGCTGGGCATCACCAGGCAGATGTCGGTGACGCCCAGCGTGTGGTGCCCGGGCGGCTCGGCCGCGCGCCGGAACGTCAGGAACGTGCGCTGGTGGCCCGGCGAGCCCGCGGCCAGGTTGGCAGAGCGGCTGTAGGGCGTCGTGTCCAGGAGCTGGCAGCCCGGCTTGGGCCGGTCCTTGCCCTCATAGTGCACCCTGAGCGGTGGGACAGTGTCACAAATGGGTTTTACCAAAAATCCGTTCCTTGGGATTGCTCCTCCTGAGAGGCCCCAGGAACAAAATGTAAATAATGGTTATCAGCTGCTGCGGGATGCAACAGATGTGATTGGGCTCATGTGATTGCTCCTAATTAATGGCCAATCACAGTCAGTGGATCTGTGATTGATCTCATGTATTTGTTTCTATTAATGCTAATCACAGTCTTATGTAGTTGTTTATTATGCCATCACTGTCCGGTCTCACAACCCTTTGTTACCCTTCTTTTCTATTCCTAGCTAGCCTTCTGAAGAAATCCTTTTTTCTAATTATTTTTAGTATAGCTTTAATATATATCATAAAATAATAAATCAAGCCTTCTGAAACGTAACATCAACATTCTCGTCTCTTTCCTCATCCCAAGGCCTCTGCGAACACCAGCAGAGGGAGAGGGGTGAGGGGAACTGCAGTGGCACCTCAGGTCCTTCCAGCTCCCAATCTTTCCCTCCAGGTTCTTCCCCAGCTTCCCAAACTCTTCTCTCTCTCATCTTTTCACTCCCAAACTCTTCTCTCCAGGTTCTTCCAATTCCCAAACTCTTCCCCCTCTGAGATCTTTCCCAGCTTCTCAAACTCTTCCCCCTCCAGGTTTTTCCCCAGATTCCCAAACTCTTCTCTCTCTTCATTCTTTTCCACCTTCCCAAACTCTTCCCCCTCTGGGTTCTTCCCCAGCTTCCCAAACTCTTCCCCTCTGGGATTCTTCCCCAGCTCCCCAAATTTCCCTCTCGATTATTTCCCACATCCAAACTCTTCCCCCTCTGGGTTCTTCCCCAGCTTCCCCAAATTTTCCCTCTCCAGATTATTTCCCCACATCCCAAACTCTTCCCCCTCCAGGTTTTTCCCCAGCTCCCCAAACTCTTCCCCCAGCCTGCTGTGACCCAGAGCAGGACTCGGTGCCCCCCACTCACCCCAGCTCGATCAGGGGGGGTTTGTCCCGGCCCCGTTTGTAGCACAGGAACATCTGGGGGTTGTTGAGCAGCCCCGCGTTGAGGTCCACGGGGTGTCCGGACGTGCTGGTCTCGATGCAGGTGAAGCCCTGCGGCACCTCCTCGCCCTGCGAGCGGATGATCACGGCCACGTCCGTGATGGGCTCCCCGGGCCGCGCCGGCCGCGGCTGCTGCTCCTCCTCCAGCGCCCGCGAGCCCTCGGCCAGCCCGGCCACCACGAAATAATCCACGAGCTGCGGGGGCTTCTCGTCCGACATGGCTCCAACAGCATCTGCGGGGACACGGCCGACGGTGCCACCACCCCAGCGGGGACGGGACGGGACGGGACGGGAAGGGAGGAGGTTCCGGTCACGCCGCGGGACACGGGGACCCTCCGGAGCCTGCAGCCACCCCCAAGAACGGGCAGGACCCGTCGGTAGTGCCCGGAGAGGGGACGGACCCCAACCCAGAGGCAGCCCCGGTTCGGGGGCTCGCCCCTGCTTTGGGGACCCGCTCCCTTCTGCGCCCCTGCTTTGGGGACCTGCTCCGTTCTGTGCCCCCTCGCTGTCCCCAGAGCCCCCAGGCCGAAAGACCCCCCGTCCCCAAAGTCCCCTCTGTCCCCGGAGCCCCCCCGGTGTCCCCAGCCCCCCGCGGCACCCCCGGTTTGCCCACGGGGAGCGGCGGAACCGGAGCACGGGGGCAGCAGGAAAGGGGAAGGAAGCGGCGCCAGGCCCGGGCCGCGCACGTCACCCCGGCCCCGCCACACCGGGGGGGCCGCACGGCCGCGACCCCACCGCGGACACCGCCCGGGACACCGGGGTGGCTCCGTGAGCCCGGTGCGGAGGTCGCGGTCGCTGCACCGAGGGGTGCCAGCAGTGACACCCCCTCAGCCGGGCGGGGACACCCCCGGGACAGCGACAGCGACAGCCCTGCCTGGGGTCACCTCCTGCCGGGGCCTGCGGGGGTTCCCCATCCCCGTGTCCCCCCCGGAGGATCCTCTGTCCCCGTGTCCCTCCCGGTGTGGCCTCCGGAGCGTTCCCCATCCCCGTGGCCGCCCCGGTGCCCCCCCGGCCAGCCCCGCATCCCCGTGTCCCCCTCCCGGTGACTCCCCCACATGCGGCCCACAGAGCCCAGCCCCGGCCCCGCAGCCCCCGCGGGACCCCCGGCCCGGCCCCTCCCGGTTCCCCCACCCCCCCCTCCGGTACCTGCGGGCCGGGCCGGGCCGGGCCGGGCCGGGGCCGCGTCTTTGGGCTCCGCTGGGCCGCGACCGCGCGCCCGCCCGGCGCCCGCCCGCCACAGCGGCCCCTGGCGGCGGGGAGGACTCGGGGACCCGCCGGGGGACACCGCCCCCCGCCCCAAAAACTCAGAACCCCCCGAAATCCTCAGAACTGCCCCAAAATCCTCAGAACCCACTCCCCAAAATCCTCAGAACCTTCCCTCAAAATCCTCAGAACCCCTCCCCAAAATCTTCAGAACCTTCCCCCAAAATCCTCACAGCCCCCTCCCCAAAATCCTCACAATCCCTCCCAAAATCCTCAGAACCCCCCAAAATCCTCAGAACCCCCTCCCCAAAATCCTCAGAAAATCCTCAGAACCCCTCCCCAAAATCCTCAGAACCTTCCCTCAAAATCCTCAGAACCCCTCCCCAAAATCCTCAGAACCTTCCCCCAAAATCCTCAGAACCCCTCCCCAAAATCCTCAGAACCTTCCCTCAAAATCCTCAAACCCCCCACCAAAATCCTCAGAACCCCCCTCCCCAAGGTCTTCAGAACCCTCCCCCAAAATCCTCAGAGCCCCCTCCCCAAAATCCTCAGAGCCCCCTCCCCAAAATCCTCAGAACCTTCCCTCAAAATCCTCAGAATCCCCCCCCAAAATCCTCAGAATCCCCTCTCCAAAATCCTCAGAAAATCCTCAGAACCCCTCCCCAAAATCCTCAGAACCCACTCCCCAAAATCCTCAGAACCCCCCTCCCAAAATCCTCAGAACCCACTCCCCAAAATCCTCAGAAAATCCTCAGAACCCCTCCCATAAATCCACAGAACCCCCTCCCATAAATCCACAGAACCCCCTCAAAATCCTCAGAATCCCCCCCCAAAATCCTCAGAACCCCCTCCCATAATCCACAGAACCCTCCAAAATCTTCAGAACCCCCGCCCAAAAACTCAGAAACCCCCTCAAAATCCTCAGAATCCCCCCCAAAATCCTCAGAAAATCCTCAGAACTCCTCCCCAAATCCTCCGAAACCCCTCCCCAAAATCCTCAGAAACTCCTCCAAAAAATCCTCAGTACCCCCTCCCCAAAATCCTCAGAAAATCCTCAGAACTCCTCTCCAAATCCTCCGAAACCCCTCCTGAAAATCCTCAGAAACCCCCTCCCAAAATCCTCAGAAACTCCCCCCAAAATCCTCAGAAAATCCTCAGAAGCCCCTTCCCCAAAATCCTCAGAAACTCCCCCAAAAATCCTCAGAACCCCCTCCCCAAAATCACCCACACGCCAGCAGGGGGGGGATTTAATTAACATAGAATATATTTTAAAAAATAATAATAATAATAAATCACTCTGGCTCCCTCCGGGGGGGGCCCAGGGCCCCCCACCCGCGGACGGGCCCCCCAATTTTGGGGAGGGGGGCAGGGGGCAAAGTTACAAGTGCTTTCTACACGTCCCCGGCAGCTGGGTAATTTGGGGAGGGGGGCTTGGGGTACATACTGGGGAGGGGGGAGCGGGATCTCTCCTTAAACATGATGATGATTAGCCGGAAAAATGATAAAATAAAGGCAGAAGCGGCCCCCCCGAGCCCCCCCCGGGGGTCTCTACCTACGGGGTTATGTACAGCCCCCCCCGGGGGTGCAGCCCCCTCCCCACATTTCCCGGGGTTCGGTGCCAGGTGGGCTCTGGGGGTGGGAATTGAGGGGGGGGCGATGAGTGGAACCCCCCAGGATGGTTTGGGGCAGTGCCTGGATTGTCTCCCCCTCCCCAAATTCCCTCACCCTGAGGTGGTCCCGGGGGTTTCCTGGAGAACAGAACCCGGCAGGAATTTGGGGAGGGGGCTGGGGGGTGCTGGGGACCCCCCCCAACCTCGGAAGGAGCAGAAGGAGCCCTTGAGAGCCACGCCTGGAGCCCCCTCCCCACTTTTCCAGGATTTTCCTGGCATGACAGTGACAGGGTCAGTCCCAGGGTGGGAATTGGGGAGGGGGCTTGGCACGGACCCTCCCAGGCTCACTGGGAGCGGTCACAGCCCTTGACAGCCACAGCTTGGAGGGTCCGGACGGAGCCCCCCGCCCATTTCTGTGGGGCTGGGGGGGTCGCAGCTCCCTCCAGCCGGGTTTGGGATCCATTCCCAGGTTTGGGATCCGTTCCGGGGTTTGGGATCCGTTCCGAGGTTTGGGATCCGCTCCCGGGTTTGGGATCCGTTCCGGGGTTTGGGATCCATTCCGGGGTTTGGGATCCATTCCGGGGTTTGGGATCCGCTCCCGGGTTTGGGATCCATTCCGGGGTTTGGGATCCGTTCTGGGGTTCAGGATCCGCTCCCGGGTTTGGGATCCATTCCGGGGTTTGGGATCCGTTCTGGGGTTCAGGATCCGCTCCCGGGTTTGGGATCCATTCCCAGGTTCGGGATCCGTTCCCGCCTCTCCTGTTGCACTCCCGGTTCTCTCCCGCTGCATTCCCGGTTCTCTCCCGGAGCTGCCCCGGTCCCTCAGCGGGAGCGCAGCGGGCGGCGGCCCCGGGGGGCGGGCACGGCGGGCGGGGCGCGGCCCCGGGGCCGGCCCGGGCTCACTGCAGGCGGTCGGAGCGGAAGGAATCCTCCACGGCGGGGTCGGTGAGCAGCGCGCACGGGTCGCTCAGCATGCTCAGCCCGTCCAGCGTCAGCGGCTCGATGCGCAGCTCCTCCTCCAGCCCCCCCAGGCTCCCCAGCGAGCCCCCCTCCACCTCGAAGCCCGGCACCCCCGCCAGGGCCGTGGTGATCTCCTTGGACAGCCCGGGGGGCGAGTCGCCTGCGGGGAACGGG
Organism: Zonotrichia leucophrys gambelii; assembly: GCF_028769735.1. Taxonomy (NCBI): domain Eukaryota; kingdom Metazoa; phylum Chordata; class Aves; order Passeriformes; family Passerellidae; genus Zonotrichia; species Zonotrichia leucophrys. The sequence continues at coordinate 2,814,887 of NC_088194.1, read as the reverse complement.
GGGGGACACGGGGGTCAGCGGGGACAGAGACCCCGGGACGGCCCAGGGACCCCCGGGACAGACCAGGGACCCTCGGACAGACCAGAGACCCCCGGGACAGACCAGGGACCCCGGACAGCCCAGGGACCCCGGGACAGCGGCACAGAGACCCCCGGGACAGACCAGGGACCCCGGGACAGCCCAGGGACCCCCGGGACAGCCCAGGGACCCCCGGGACAGACCAGGGACCCCCGGGACAGACCAGAGACCCCCGGGACAGACCAGGGACCCCGGGACAGCCCAGGGACCCCCGGGACAGCCCAGAGACCCCCGGGACACCCCACCTGTGACAGCCCAGGGACCCCCGGGACAGCCCAGAGACCCCCGGGACAGCCCAGGGACCCCCGGGACAGACCAGGGACCCCCGGGACACCACCCTGGGACAACCCAGAGACCCCCGGGACAGACCAGGGACCTCCGGGACAGACCAGAGACCCTCGGGACAGCCCAGGGACCCCCGGGACAGACCAGGGACCTCCGGGACAGACCAGAGACCCTCGGGACAGCCCAGGGACCCCCGGGACAGCCCAGGGACCCCCGGGACAGCGGCGCAGAGACCCCGGGACACCACCCTGTGACACCACAGAGACCCCCAGGACACCCCAGAGACCCCCGGGACAGACCAGGGACCCCGGGACAGCCCAGGGACCCCCGGGACAGCCCAGGGACCCCCGGGACAGACCAGAGACCCCCGGGACACCCCAGAGACCCCGGGACACCCCACTTGTGACAGCCCAGGGACCCCCGGGACACCACAGAGACCCCCCAGGATCCCCAGCCCTCACCTCCCCTCCTGTGACTCTCCCAAACAGCCCCCAGCCCACTCCTTGTGACACCCCAAAGACCCCACCAGCCCCCCCCCAGGACACCCCCCTGTGACACTCAGCCCCCCCCAGAGACCCCCCCAGCTCACCCACCCACCCATGACACCCCAGAGACCCCCAGGACCCCCCACCTGTGAAGATGATGTTGGGGATGGGGCCGTGGCGGCTGCAGTTGCTCAGGTTTGGGCGGCTCAGGCCGGGGGGGTCGTAACCCCCCTCGCTCGGGGGGTAACCCAGGGCCCCCCCCAAATCCTCGGGGAAGCCTCCGCTGTTCCCGGGGGGGCTCTCCCCGATCCCGAACTGCTCCAGCTGTGGGGAGGGGGGGACACGGGAGGTGAGACCCCACAGAGGGAGGGGAGACCCCACAGAGGGAGGGGAGACCCCACAGAGGGTGCCCTGTCCCCATCTCTCCCCTGGTGACCCCACCCAGAGGGTCCCCACCCTATATCCCCCTTACAGTGTCCCCTGACCCGTGTCCACCCCAAAAGGACCCTCCTGATGGGTCTCCTCCCCATGTCCCCATCCCCATCCCCATGTCCCCCCCTCCCCGTCCCCACATCCTCCCAGAGGTGTCCCTGTCCCCATGTCCACCCCATAAAGACCCTCCAGACAGGTCCCTGTCCCCATGTCCCCCTTGCCCCCCTGACCCCATGCAACATCCTCTGACCCCATGTCCACCCCACAAAGGGGATTCCCATCCCCATGTCCCCCTCCCCATCCCCACGTCCCCTCCGAGGTGTCCCTGTCCCCGTGTCCCCCTGTCCCCCTGTCCCCCATCCCCATGTCCCCATGTACCCCTGTCCCCTATCCCCATGTCCCCCTGTCCCCTGTCTCCCATGTCCCCTGTCCCTGTGTCCCCCTGTCCCCATGTCCCCGTGTCCCCACGTCCCCATGTCCCCATGTCCCCGTGTCCCCCATGTCCCCATGTACCCCTGTCCCCATGTCCCCCTGTCCTCGTGTCCCCCTGTCCCTGTCCGTGTCCCCCTGTCCCCATGTCACCCTGACCCCGTGTCCCCCTATCCCCTTATCCCCCTGTCTCTGTGTCCCCCTGTCCCCATGTCCCCCATCCCCATGTCTCCGTGTCCCCACGTCCGTGTCCCCCTGTCTCCGTGTCCCCCTGTCCCCCTATCCCCCTATCCCCATGTCCCTGTCCCCTGTCCCCCTGTCCCCGTGTCCCCCTATCCCCCTGTCCCCGTCTCCCCCATGTCCCCCTATCCCCCTGTCCCCGTGTCCCCGTGTCCCCCTGTCCCCGTGTCCCCCTGTCCCCCTGTCCCCCTGTCCCCGTGCCGCACTCACGCTGCCCAGGCCGAACTCTGCTGCGTGGGGCTGTGCCAGGGGCTGCCCCAGAGTGTCCCTGTCCCCATGTCCCCATGTCCCCCTGTCCCCCTGTCCCGTGTCCCTCTGTCCCCATGTCCCCCATCCCTGTGTCCCTGTGTCCCCCTGTCCCTGTGTCCCCCTGTCCCCCTGCCCCTGTGTCCCCATATCCCCATGTCCCCCTGTCCCGTGTCCCCGTGTCCCCCTATCCCCGTGTCCCCCTGTCCCCCTGTCCCCGTGCCGCACTCACGCTGCCCAGGCCGAACTCTGCTGCGTGGGGCTGTGCCAGGGGCTGCCCCAGGGGGGTGCCGGGGGTGTAGGGGGGGTTGTAGGGGCGCGGGGGGGGCGCGGGGCCCCTCGGGGGGGGCTGGGAGCCCAGCAGCAGCCCCGGCTGCCCGTAGGGGTACGGGGGCAGCCGCTGCTCCGCCGGCAGCTTGCTGGTGTCCAGGGGCACGCCCTGCGGAGATAACGGGGAGGGGGCGTCAGCAGGGCCCCCCCCCGAGGGTGGGGGGCTCCCCCAGCCCCCCCAGCACCGGCAGGAGCCGTCCCTGAGAGCCCCGAGACAGCCACGGCTGCAGGCGGACCCTCGGAGGGGAGGGGGCCTGGAAGGACATGGGGGGCCTGGAGGGACATGGGGGGCCTGGGAGGGACATGAGGGCCTGGAGGGACATGGGGGGCCTGGGAGGGACATGGGGGTCCCCCCACTGGCTCTGGAAGGGACACAGGGTCCCCTCCACTGTCCCTGAGCACGGGGAGGGCTGCGGGGCTGAGGGGGCCCTGGGGTGTGGGTGAGATGAGGATGGAAACGAGACGAGAAGTGAAGGCAGGAGGAGGGGAGAGGAGGATGAGGAGGATGAGGACAAGCAGGACAAAGAGAAGGGTAAGGAAGAGGAGGAAGAGGAGGGCCAAGATAAAGACAAGGATGGGGAAGAGGAGAAAGACAAAGAACATGAGAAGGATGAGAAAGAAGGTGGGGAAGAGGATGAGCAGAAAGGAGACACAGAGGAGGAGAAGGAAAGGGAAAGGAGGAAAAGGATGAGGAGGAGGTCGAGGAAGAGGAGGAAGAGGACAAAGATGAGGCCCAAGACAAGGATGGGGAAGAGGAGAAAGAGAAGAAAAAGAAGAGAAGGAAGAAAAGGAAGAGAAAGAGGAGGAATACAAGAAAGATGAGAAGGAGGAGGATGGAAAAGAGGACAAGGAGGAAGGAGACAAGGAGGAGAAGAAAGGGGGGAAAACAGGAAAAGGAAAAGGAAGAGGAAGAGGAGAAAGAGGACAAAGACGAGGTTCAAGACAAGGACGAGGATGGGGAAGAGAAGGAAGAAAAAGAAGAGAAAGAGAAAGAACAGAAGGACGAAAAAAAGGAGGATGGGGAAGAAGATGAGGAGGAGGAGACAAGGAGGAGGAGAAGGAAGGGGAAAGGAGGGAAAGGCAAAGGAGGAGGAAGAGAAGAAGGAAGGGGAAAGGAGGAAAAGGATGAGGAAGAGGAGGAAAACGACAAAGGTGAAATCCAAGACAAGGACAAGGATGGAGAAGAGAAGAAAGAGAAGAGAAAGAGAAGGAACACAAGAAAGATGACATAAAGGAGGATGAGGAAGAGCAGAAAGAGAAAAAAAAGAAGAGAAAGCAGAGGAATACAAGAAGGGTGAGAAGGAGGATGGAGAAGAGGACGAGGAGGAGGAGGAGAAGGAAGGGGAAAGGAGGAAAAGGACAAAGGTGAGATCCAAGACAAGAACAAGGATGGGGAGGAGAAGAAAGAGAAAGAAGAAAAAGAGAAGGAACACAAGAAGGGTAAGAAGAGGGAGGATGGGGAAGAGGATGAGGAGGAGGAGAAGGAAGGGGAAAGGAGGGAAAGGCAAAGGAGGAGGAAGAGGAGAAGGAAGGGGAAAGGAGGAAAAGGCAAAGGAGGAGGAAGAGAAGAAGGAAGGGGAAAGGAGGAAAAGGCAAAGGAGGAGGAAGAGGAGAAGGAAGGGGAAAGTAGGAAAAGGCAAAGGAGGAGGAAGAGGAGAAGGGAAGGGGAAAGGAGGAAAAGGCAAAGGAGGAGGAAGAGGAGGAGGAAGGGGAAAGGAGGAAAAGGCAAAGGAGGAGGAAGAGAAGGAAGGGGAAAGTAGGAAAAGGCAAAGGAGGAGGAAGAGGAGAAGGAAGGGGAAAGGAGGAAAAGGCAAAGGAGGAGGAAGAGGAGGAGGAAGGGGAAAGGAGGAAAAGGCAAAGGAGGAGGAGGAAGAGGAGGAGGAAGGGGAAAGGAGGAAAAGGCAAAGGAGGAGGAAGAGGAAGAGGAAGGAAGGGAAGAAAGGAGGGAAAGGCAAAGGAGGAGGAAGAGGAGAAGGAAGGGGAAAGGAGGGAAAGGCAAAGGAGGAGGAAGAGGAGGAGGAAGGGGAAAGGAGGGAAAGGCAAAAGAAGAAGGAAGGGGAAAGGAGGAAAAGGCAAAGGAGGAGGAAGAGAAGAAGGAAGGGGAAAGGAGGGAAAGGCAAAGGAGGAGGAAGAGGAGGAGGCCGAGGAAGAGGAGGCGGCGGCGCTGGAGCGGGGACACGACGATGCGTACCTGGGTGATGGAGGACAATGTGGGTGACATTGTTGGTGAGAACTGTTTGGGGTGCTGCCGTCTGCAGTCGCCGGCCGCGGGCAGGGACAGGGGGCTGAGCGGGACGCGCCGGCGGGGCGAGGTGGCCGCGAAGGAGCCGCCCAGCCCCGAGGGCAGGCTGGGGTTGCTGGGCGAGGACTGCAGCGGCTGCGGGCGCGGGGACGTGGGCAGCGAGGGGTTGGAGAGCGAGGAGGACAGCGAGGAAGGCAGGGACTGGTTGGACAGGGAGGAGGGGATGGAGGAGCTGCTGTGGGAGGACTGCAGCGAGGGGTTGCTGAGGGAGGCCTGCAGCGAGGGGCTGCGCAGGGAGGCCTGCAGGTTGGGATTGCTCAGGGAGGACTGCAGGGACGGGTTACTCAGGGAGCTCTGCAGAGGTGAGGGGAGTCCTGTGGGGACAAAAACAGAGAGCACCGTTACCCTGGCACGGCCCCAGCCCCGGGACGGCCCGGGGACGGGGATGGAGGGGGAACAAAACGATGGAGACGGACACACGGACACAGGGACGGACACACACCCCGGGCAGGAGCGGGAGGGGGCACCGGGGTGGGAGATGGGCTCCTGCCAGACCCCTGTGAGACCCCTGGCACTGTCAGAGCGCAGGGAATGAGAGCTGGGCAAACCCCCAGGGACCCACAAAACCAATGGATCCTACAGGGGAACAGGGTGGGAGCTGGGCTCCCCTCAGGGACCCACAAAACCAATGGATCCTACAGGGGAACAGGGTGGGAGCTGGGCTCCCCTCAGGGACCCACAAAACCAATGGATCCTACAGGGGAACAGGGCTGGGCTCCCCCCAGGAACTGGTAACACTATTGGACCCCACAGGGGAACAGGGTGGGAGCTGGGCTCCCTCAGGGACCCACAACATCAATTGACCCTTTAGGGCAACAGGGCAGGAGCTGGGCTCCCCTCAGGGACCCACAGAGCCATTGGATCCCACAGGGGAACAGGGTGGGAGCTGGGCTCCCCCCAGGAAGTGATAACACTATTGGACCCCAAAGGGCAACAGGGTGGGAGCTGGGCTCCCTCAGGGACCCACAGAGCCATTGGACCCCATCGGGGAACAGGGTGGGAGCTGGGCTCCCCCCAGGCACCCACAGAGCCATTGGATCCCATAGGGGAACAGGGTGGGAGCTGGGCTCCCCCCAGGCACCCACAGAGCCATTGGATCCCACAGGGGAACAGGGCAGGAGCTGGGCTCCCCCCAGGCACCCACAAAACCAATGGATCCCATAGGGGAACAGGGTGGGAGCTGGGCTCCCCCCACACACCCACAGGACCCCCAAATCATCCCCACCCCACTCCCAGACGGGGATCCCTGGAGCTGCCACCCCAGGACACCTCCTGGAGGGGCTCTGTGTCCCCCCACACCATCCAGGGGTCCCCATCTCTGTCTGTTGGCCCCTGGTGGCGCTCCCTGTGCCCCCCAGCCTGGGGTCCCGGCTCACCTGGGGGGTCGTAGCCCAGCCCGACGCCGCCGGCGCTGCCGCTGATGCCCAGGTGGGTCATGGTGGTGGCCAGGTTGGAGGTGCTGCTGCCCCCGCTCAGGGGCGGGTACGGGGCCTCCTCGGGGTCCAGGGGGGTGGGCAGGGGGGACGGGAAGTGCAGCGTGGTCAGGTCGGGCAGGGACCCCCCCGTGTTGAGGGCCGAGGGCATGAGGGGCACGTTGGCAGGTTGATCCGGGGACGGGAATACGCTGGCACAGGGGGGAGAGAGACGGGATCAGAGCAGCACAGGGGCTCCCCCAGTGCCCCCCAGTGCCCCTTTGGCACCTCCAGCCCCTCCCTGGCATCCCCCTCCCAGCACTCACTGGATTCCCGGCACCTCGCAGGAGCGCGGCCGGGCCGAGGAGGACGAGAGCTGTGGGATCAAAGGGTGGGAATGAGGCCAGGCCAGGCCACAGGGGTGGGGGACACGGGGGGACACCCCCACCCACCTTCCTGGTGTCCCCACCCACCTTCTTGGTGTCCCAGGGCTTCAGCGAGTGCTTGTTGTCATCGAAGTTCTCTTCGATGGGAGGCACTTGGAAAAGAAACACTGGGAAGGGCACAGGGGGGTCAGTGTGAGGAGGGGGCACAGGGGGGTCAGTGTGAGGAGGGGGCACAGCGGGGTCAGTGTGAGGAGGGGGCACAGAGGGGTCAGTGTGAGGAGGGGGCACAGGGGGGTCAGTGTGAGGATGGGGCACAGCAGGGTCAGTGTGAGGAGGGGGCACAGGGGGGTCAGTGTGAGGATGGGGCACAGCAGGGTCAGTGTGAGGAGGGGGGGGCACAGGGGGTCCGTGTGAGGAGGGGGCACAGAGGGGTCAGTGTGAGGAGGGGGCACAGGGGGGTCAGTGTGAGGAGGGGGCACAGGGGGGGCAGTGTGAGGAGGGGGCACAGAGGGGGTCAGGGTGAGGAGGGGGCACAGGGGGTCAGTGTGAGGAGGAGGGGGCACAGAGGGGTCAGGGGGCACAGGGGGGTCAGTGTGAGGAGGGGGCACAGGGGGGTCAGTGTGAGGAGGAGGGGGCACAGAGGGGTCAGTGGGCACAGAGGGGTCAGTGTGAGGAGGGGGCACGGGGGGGTCAGTGTGAGGAGGGGGCACAGAGGGGTCAGTGTGAGGAGGAGGGGGCACAGGGGGGTCAGTGTGAGGAGGATGGGGCACAGGGGGGTCAGTGTGAGGAGGGGGCACAGGGGGTCAGTGTGAGGAGGGGGCACAGGGGGGTCAGTGTGAGGAGGGGGCACAGGGGGGTCAGTGTGAGGAGGGGGCACAGAGGGGGCACATCAGAGCCCCCCCAGCACAGAGAACGAGGGGACACAGCCCTGGGCACATGGGCTGGTGCCACGCTCACCTTTGCTGTCCGAGTCCCCGTCCAGGAAACCTGTGGGGGAGCAGGAGGGTGAGGGGAGCACCGAGGGGAGGGGGCTGCCCTGGGAGCCCCCCAGGGGGTGTGGGGGGCGCTCACCAGCTCGGCGGCCGGGGGGGGGCCCGGCCTGGGAGGGGCCCAGGTAGGAGTCCTGGGGAGGGGGGTTCATCACGCTCGTGTGCAGCGCCGAGTCCGAGTTCGTCCTGGACACGGGGAGAGGCTGGAGCTGACAGACCCACTGACAGCCCCACTGACAGACCCCTGACCCACTGACAGACCCCTGACCCACTGACAGACCCACTGACAGACCCCCACCCCACTGACAGCCCCCCGACCCACTGACAGACCCACTGACAGACCCCTGACCCACTGACAGACCCACTGACAGACCCACTGACAGACCCCGACCCACTGACAGACCCCCAACCCACTGACAGACCCACTGACAGCCCCACTGACAGACCCCTGACCCACTGACAGCCCCCCGACCCACTGACAGACCCCCGACCCACTGACAGACCCCCGACCCACTGACAGCCCCACTGACAGCCCCACTGACAGCCCCACTGACAGCCCCACTGACAGACCCACTGACAGCCCCACTGACACCCCCAACCCCACTGACAGCCCCACTGACAGCCCCACTGACAGACCCACTGACAGACCCCCGACCCACTGACACACCCACTGACAGACCCACTGACAGACCCCTGACCCACTGACAGCCCCACTGACAGCCCCACCCCACTGACAGACCCACTGACAGACCCCTGACCCACTGACAGCCCCACTGACACTTCCACCCCACTGACAGACCCCTGACCCACTGACACCCCCACCCCACTGACAGCCCCCCAGCACAGCCCCAGCCCCCTCCGGGTGCCCCCTCCCCATTGGGGTCTCTCCCTCTGTGCCCCCAGACCGGTTCCGCTCCCATCCCCTCTGCCACCCCCCAGCATGGGGGGACAATGGGACCCCCAGGGACCCTTCAGGGGCTGGGGGCACCCAGGGTGTTCCCAGTGAGCTGTTCCAAGGCAGAGGAGGGCAGGGAAGGGCTGGGAGAGGCGGCTGGGATGAGTGACAAAGAGGGACATTGTTCAGCCGTGGGACCCCTCCAGAGGGGCCCTGAGGGGGGGCAGGGGCCAGCTCCTCCCCAGGGGGGTCCTGGGGCCTCTCCGGGGGTCTCCAGAGCCACCTCCTCTTCAGAAAGGGCTGGAACAGGGAGAAAAGGGAACCAATGCACCCATTACCTGTTGAGAGCTGAGGGCAGCCGGAATAAATGTCCTTTCTCCATGGGGAAATTGCTCCAGGGCATGGTCCTGCAGAGGGAGAAAGGGCATCAGGGAATGGGGGCGGGGGGGAGGCAGGGACCCCTCAGGGATCCAGGACCCCATTCCCTGTCTGGGAGGGCTGGGAACGGCAGGGGATGGGACAGGGACAGGGCTGTCACAGCCCAGGCTGGGACACAGGCACTGAGGGATGGAGCTGCAGCTTGCACTTGGCACCTGTCCCTGGGGATTCCTCTTCCTGCATGAAATTCCTCCTCAAAGCCCCAACTTGTGGGACAATCCTGGAATCTGGGAGGTGGGAGCTTCCCTCTGCCCCCATCCCAGATCCCAGGAATGCCCAGGAATCCCAGGCAGCTCTGGCTGGCTGTGCCAGAGCCTCTGGCACTCCCAAAGCTCCAGGGTGGGAAAGGGGATGGAAAAAGGGATGGGAACAGGCAGGCAGGATCCAGGGCAAGCAGGGAATTACCTTCTCCAGGATGGGAATGGGAACGGGATGGGAAAGGGATGGGAACAGGATGGGAATGGGATGGGAAAAGGGATGGGAATGGGATGGGAAAGGGATGGGAATGGGATGGGAAAAGGGATGGGAAAAGGGATGGGAAAAGGGATGGGAAAAGGGATGGGGAAAGGGATGGGAAAAGGGATTGGGAAAAGGGATTGGGGAAAGGGATGGGGAAAGGGATTGGGAAAGGGATGGGGAAAAGGGATTGGGGAAAGGGATGGGGAAAGGGATTGGGGAAAGGGATGGGGAAAGGGATTGGGAAAGGGATGGGAAAGGGATGGGAAAAGGGATGGGAAAAGGGATGGGAAAAGGGATGGGAAAAGGGGATGGGAAAAGGGGATGGGAAAAGGGGATGGGAAAAGGGGATGGGAAAAGGGGATGGGAAAAGGGGATGGGAAAAGGGGATGGGAAAAGGGGATGGGAAAAGGGGATGGGAAAAGGGATGGGAAAAGGGATGGG